>NC_056670.1:8350000-8640000 GCF_018350195.1 Panthera tigris
TGTATAGTGTGGTGACTCTAATTAGTAATACAGCTTTCTATATTTGAAAGTTGCTAAGCGAGTAAATCTTAAAAAGCTCCCATCGTAAGAAAAACATGTGCAACTATCCGTGGTCATGGATGTTAACTAGACTCCCTGTGGTGATCATTTTGCAATGTATACTAACACCCAATCATGTTGTACGCCTGAACTAATGTACACAACTAATGTGTGTCAAATATGTCTCAATTTGAAAAGGAGAGAATTTGAAAAACAACATAAAGAGGGAGTATCCACACTGAGCTAGCTGTTTGGTGGGCAGCTTTCTTCCCAGTGGTAAAGATGTAGGGACCCAAATACCTCCCATTTTGTGTCCCCGCCATCTTATATTCATGGTCTCCAACATTGGGTCTGGGAGGTTTTGATGGGCTTAACAAGGGACGCATAACTACTTTTCACATTCCATTGGCTAAAACTCAGTCACATGGATACATCCCACTGTAAGGGACGCTAAAAACTGTAATTAGAATGTATATCTAGGAAGGAGAGAAAGAGATTTGGGAAGGACTGAGCCCAGGACTGCCAGGGCACCAGAACCTCTGATCCCTCTCGGCCGAACAGGCCCGGATACAGTTGCCTGCTTTCTACCCTCAATTGGCCTCAGCTAAGATTCAGGATGACCCAGCGTGAAAAGTAATAATAAATGAAATAAGCTTATTTCACCCCCTGCATATAGTGAGCGGTTCTGATATTGACACAGGAGCCACGCTCGTTCAGTGGGACCGAATCCTAGAACGTCACTGGAACTTTTGACAGAGAGAAGCTCTCTTTGCACTAGGGCTGCTGAACTGTAAAGACAGGAACAAGGGCAACTAGTTTTCAGTGAGAGGCCATTTTGTCAGCATGAGGAGAGAGCCCGCTTGAGAATGAAGCCACCTAATAAGGAAGCAGAGACGAGCGGTAGAGATACTTTTCAGTGCTATCCTTTGAGTGTCTATATTCAGGTGTATCTGATCAGTCCCACCCTTGATTTTTTAGACTAATATACCCAATAAATCTTTTCAAAATTATTTTTCTTAAATCTTGTTTGTTTGTTTTTATTGAGACAGAGAGAGTGAATGGGTACACAGCGAGGGGGGGCAGAGGGAGAGCGAGAGACAGAATTCCAAGCAGACTCATGACCATGAGATCGTGACCTGAGCCAAAATCAAGAGTCAGATGCTCAACCCACAGAGCCACCCAGTTTGAACTGAGTTTCTTGATCCCAGTTTGAACCGAGTTTCTGTCACCTTATGAGCAAGAGGCTTAATAAAATTCCTTGTAAATCCCCAAATTGCCCCTTCCTTCCACCCTCAAATCCAATGACGCAGACATATTCACTCTGCTGTCCCTGAGAGCTCTGCTGTCCCCAGCTGATGAATAAATGAGACGCCTTTGACTCATGCCATCTTCCTATGGTCGGACGGCTCATTTTCTCACTTTCTTTCCACCCCCTCCCCTTTTAAAACACAGGACTTGTTTTGAATCAACTGCTACATCTGGTGTCTTCTAAAGAGGTCAGAATCGTTTTAACTAAAATCTGGTTCCCTTTGTATACGCTTTGGGAAAGTGTGTGATCTAATCGAGCCCGAGTTTCGTTCCATCGTAAGAAGCAAATTGATGGAAAGTTACTTTCCCTTTAAGAGACAGTAGGATCCCAAATGGTGATGGCTGAAGTTGGGCAAAGAGGCTCTGCAAGTCACAGGCAGGAAGTGGTTACTGTAATAGTTCTGCGGTAGTCAGCAGGGAGAGTGTTGTTATTGATTCCTCTTCATCTATTTTCAGTCTGCTGGAAAGTAATGCTAATATAAGGATTCACCTATTAGGTTCGTGCCTCCTATCTATAAATGTTGGATTTCCAAGAAAACACTGGTGAGATGTAAGTAGAGAACACAAAACAATCATACTTGACGTGCATGGAAGACAGGGAGACAGAGAGAGAGAAGGAAACAGAAACAGAGACAGAGAGAGAAACTCCAGCTGGGCAGTATATTCAAAAAACATCATTCCGAATAAGGAAAGTGCTACTTATAGAAGTAAAACTTATCGGTGATGTTTTGCAACACTAAACGAGCCTGGGATTACCAGGCAACTTTAGGGAGCTAGCCAAGCTGGTGCAATCAACTCAGACAGAACAGAGAACAAATATTTTTGGTAACACAGTCTGTACAGAATTGGTGCATGACTTGGATTTCCACGATACCAAGCCAACACCATGGCCATGCTGGGTATAGGTCTACGGTCAGCCAGAAACCCACCACCCAGGACTCAGAATCATACACAAAAATCAAATCTCTTTAGACACCATATACAGTACTTAGTTTTGTGACCTGATAAATTTGGAAACCACAATACTTCGCTTTCTAACACTTGAAATTGTAACAGTTTAATAGGATCTGAGGCTCAACGAGGAACTGAGTACCAAAGTTTGACAGCTCAGCACGGTCAGAATGATTAAGACAACTGGTGTGTTTTGTTTTGTTTTGTTTTGTTTTGTTTTGTTTTGTTTTAGTTTGATTATTTATCTAGCTCTGTAGCAAAGGAGTTGCAAGAGAAAAATAAGATGTGTGTCTTATCCCCTCACGTACATTGTGCTATCAAATATCAAATGGCTATGAGGCTGGAAAAATTGGTAGAATTCGGTTATGCGGATGTGTGGAGAGAAGGAAATTGACTATTCTGGAATGCTGTGTGTGCATGGGTGTGTACGTGTGTGTGTGTTCCCGTGTTGTGTTCTGGAGGTTTTAGAGGGATAGTGATGGCGTCAGTTTGACTGGAAGAAATAAATAGTGCTGAGGCTCTTACAGAGAAGTAGAGTCAGATGGCAGAGGCTGTGGGAGACCAGGCAGAGGGGTGGGTACTTGGGAGGTAAGGCCGCAATAACCATCGTAATTCACCGGGGAGGACAAAGGTGTGGTGTAGCACTTTCCTGTAACAAATTACCACAAACCCGGTGGCCTAAAAATATAAATAATAGTTATTATCTTATTGTTCTAGAAATTAGTAATCCACAATGAGTCACACTAAGCTAAAATCAAAGCTTAGGCAGCCCTGTGTTCTTTCTGAAGGCTCTAGGGAGGAATCTGTTTCTTGCCTTTTCCAGCTTCCTGGGACTTCCCACCTTCCTCGGCCTGTCTTCTGCCCTTGAAGTCGGGAAACACATCACTCTGAACCTTTTTGCCTATTTTTTTTTTATGTTTGTTTATTGAGAGAGAGAGAGAGAGAGAGAGACTGTGTGCAAGTTGGGGAGGAGCAGAAAGAGAGAGAAAAAGAATCCCAAGCAGGCTCCACCCTGTCAGCGCACGGCCCGGCGTGGACCTCCATCTCACGAACCCTGAGATCGTGACCTGAGCCCAAGTCAGAAGTCGGAAGTTCAGCCGACAGAGGCAGCCAGGCGCCCCTCTGTTCTATCATTTAAAACCCTTTGTGATTACCCTGGGCTCGCCTGGATAATGCAGAATGCCCTCCTGTGCCCTCCTTAACTTTATCACATCTGTAGGATCCCTTTTTCCATGAAAGGTAATATATTTATAAGTGCTGGGCATAGAATGTAAGCACTTTGGCGGGGACAGTCCTGCCTACCCCCTGTGGTACTATGACTTAACGCTAGCCCTGAATCAGTAACTCACTGTAGGCTTTTAAAAGTTGATGCCTGCGTAAAAATGGTATGCAGGAACCTATAAAAGTCTTCACTCCTGATAATAACTGCTCTTGGTATATCTTTGTGTTTTTTAAGTGTATTTATTTATTTAGAGACAGAAAGAGAGAGTGCAAGAATCCCCAGTAGGCTGTGAGCTTTGAGCCTGACATGGGGCTTAAACCCACAAACTGTGAGATCACGAACTGAGCTGAAATCAAGAGTCCGCCGCCCAACCAGCTGCGCCACCCGGGTGCCCCTCTCTTTGTGTTTCTGATGCGCATATCAGTTGAAGGCACTAGCATAGAAAGAAGACTGTGACTCTAGGGCGCATGTCCTTGCCTCTAATCCCTCACCACAGGCAATTCAGATTGGTCTCTGCCTGGGAATTCCCATAGGCATAAATATCTATTTCTCTGTCTCTGTCTCTGTCTCTGTTTCTGTTCCTCTCTCTCTCTCTCTGTCTTCCATGAAAGTCAAGTATTATTATTTTGTGTTCTCTACTTACATTTCACCAGTGTTTTCTTGGAAATCCAACATTTGCAGATGGGAGGCGTGAACCTAATGGATGAATCGTTATGTTGGCATTATTTTTCATCAGAGACACAATAAATGAAGTGGAATCAATAGAAATAAAAAAGGACAAGACCCCCAGCGAGTGGAAAACCGAAGTATACGGAGACTCTAGGAAGCTGTACAGACGTATCTAAAATGAATGACCACAGGAAGGAATTGGATCATGTTAAAAAATCCACTGAGTGCTTAATTTCACTTCTCCTTTTACATTCCTTTTTTTTTTTTAAGTTTTCTTCTGAAGTTATCAATTTTACGTTGTGATTTGGGTCAAGCGGACGGAAGAATGTCCATTGATTTATCTTATTGCAGTGAGAAGTAATGACATTTCTAAATTATTTCCTAATAGTAACAGAGAGCTGACTCAATACTTCTTTTAACGAATATATAATGGAAGCCAATTAGTGCCAGGCACGAGGGACAGAAACAACATTTAGTTCATAGTGTCAAGGATTCCATGGTCTAGTAAGAAGCCCATGCATTTTCAGAAGCAGTGAGACAATGAGTTTGGAAGAAATCCGTGTTATACGAATGCGGAATGTACCCTAAAGGCTCCTATCCCCAGATGGATTAATCCCTATGTTCTTATAACATTTCCTCCCCCCACCCCCCGTATCTCCATTGTGGCATTTAACACTCTGCATCATAATTGTTTATTTGTGATATCTCGTTGACTATTAAATCTGCGGCATGGGGCAAAAAATTATCGAATGAATGAATGAACGAATGGCGCCTCTTCCAACCATTGTGAACTCTATGGACAAGGCTTCTGTCTTACTCATCTCTGTATCTCCAGCTCTAAGCTAACACCTGCAGGTTCTCAGCAAATGTTAATAAAAATGATTTATTCAAACTCCTCCTCATGCTTCAAGGAACCCCCAGTCCACCTTCCCCCTTTTGAAGTCTTTCCTCCTCACTAGCAAGACAAATGTAGAACATACCACAACACCAGTCACCCCCCACCTCCCGGCACAAGCAGTCCTCGCGCATAAGGGTGTGCCGGAGGCATCTTACGCCAGACCCTGAGGGCCGATTATAAAATGTTCAGGACTTTTGTGAGCCGGCTGTTAAACCTGAGTAAAGTAAATTGCATAGACTTCAAATTAAATAAACCATATTGAAACTAAAGGTAATACATACTTAAAACTCATCACTTCCTAATTATTTTGCCATATTTTACTATTACCCATGCCCTTGCGATCCTTTAGGCCAATTCCACCAATCTGGTGTGAAGATAATACAATCGCGTGTGACCCTGTGTCTTTTCCCAGCTTCACATTCGGTGATGGCATGTTGTTAGCTTGAAAGGAGCCACGAAGGATTTACAACATGGAAATTGGCAAGTGCTACCTACCAGGGTATAATTTATTGTTTTGTTACTGATTGTCTAGATCAGAGGTCAGGAAGCTTTTTCTGTAAAGAGGGGATTGTAAATATCTGAGACTTCAAGCCATCCCTATCACAACTACTCAGTTCTAGCTGTAGCTTAAAAGCAGCCAAACACAACATGGAAGGAAATCTACCGGTATGCTTGGGTTTCAGTAAAACATTTTGTTGTTCTAAAATCAAAGTGGACTGGAGCAGTAGAATAGATTTGGTTGTAATTTCACAACCCTTGGTCTAGACTTAAGGAAGACAACGGAGAGATGTTTACATGCAGATGAAACTTAAAAGTGTGTCGTAACTTGGGGCACCTGGCTGGCTCAGGCAGCTGAGCATCCAACTCTTGATTTCTGCTCAGATCATGAATCTCACCGTTGTGAGATCGAGCCCCTCATCGAGCCCTGTGCTGACAGCACGGAGCCTGCTCGGGATTCTCTCCTTCTCTCTCCCCCATCTCTCTCTCTCTCTGTCTCTTAATCTCTCTCTGAAAATGAAAAAGTATCTTGTAGCTGCTGCGAGAAGTACCAAATTTGAAAATTATCCTTCTAGTACTCTAAAACCATTATCCAATTCAGCAATAGCACTCGTGTAACTGATGAATGAGTGAGGTCCCAGCGTATCTTTGTTGTTTTACTTTCAACTTATTCGTTAACGTTTAGGAAAAGATCAGTAAGCATTCCTATCAGAATTACACTTCTCAGTCAATGAAGGCACAGATTGACCGGAGACACACAGGCTGGCCAAAATCAGTGATGGCACTCTTGGATAATCAGTTATATGGAATTCACAATAAAGAGTACTGCACATTTTATTTTATTTTATTTTATTTTATTGTAAATTGTATGCTGTACATCCTTTATAGAAATCAAATTCATAATAAAAGTGTTATCTGTCCTTTTCTTGTCCTTGGGCCTCAGCTGTAATTTAATCTCCACTACTTAGTAAGATTTAGTTATACCTGAGGCCTCTGGTCAAATGACACCCCGTGTTCCCCAATCTCAAATCAATACTGAAAAGATGAGTTTTCTGAAACCAACCTCTTCACGCCTAACGTAGGTACTCTGAGGGGAATTGATCTACGTTCTGTGCATACTTAAAAATTGTCTCCGTCACTGCTTACGTCTTTAAATAAAAGTCCTGTCTAGACAAACTTTGTTACTATTTGGTCTGCCACACTTAATCTGGTTATCTATTATGGGGAAGCACATCTGGCTTGATTCACTCCCACTCCTAGACTGGGCAACAAACCAAAAGACAACATCTGCTATATAGCAGCCTCACAAGAAGTGGCATTTTGATCACGCACCCTAGTCCCCTGCTTTAGGAGGTCATTATGCTTGTCAGCAAAGGCATTTCGAGTTTGTTTAGAGCATCAAAGATCGAAAGACTCGATCTATAGAGAAGCCGAATCACTACGTTGTACCCCCAAAACTAATGTGACAGTGTGTGTCAACCATACTCAAATAAAAAAGACAGTGGCTCGGAACTCTCAGATGGTGGTTTGGAGCTACAAGTGTGGTTCCGATGAAAACACAGTGGCTGGAAAGAAGTCCCCACCAGCAGACAGAGAAAGGTAATGAGAAAGAAGAAAATTCTCCTGACCACCGCTGGGCTCTAGCACTCAGGCACATCTTCAAACCAGCATGTGTGATCAGATTATGTTTATATAATTATATATAAATTATATATATATATAATATAATCTATTGTCAAATTGGTTTCCATACAACACCCAGTGCTCATCCCAACAGGTGCTCTCCTCAATGCCCACCCACTTTCCCCTCCCTCCCACCCCCTATCAACCCTCAGTTTATTCTCAGTTTGTGAGAGTCTCTTATGGTTTGCTTCCTTCCCTCTCTGTAACTTTTTTCCCCTTCCCTTCCCCCATGGTTTTCTGTTAAGTTTCTCAGGATCCACATATGAATGAAAATATATGGTATCTGTCTTTCTCTGCCTGACTTATTTCACTTAGCATAATACCCTCCCGTTCCATCCATGTTAACCATTAAAACACTAGAGGAGAAAGCAGGAAAAAACCTCTCTGACCTCAGCCACAGCAATTTCTTACTTGACACATCTCCAAAGGCAAAGGAATTAAAAACAAAAATGAACTATTGGGACCTCATCAAGGTAAAAAACTTCCGCACTGCAAAGGAAACAATCAACAAAACTAAAAGGCAACCGGCAGAATGGGAAAAGACATTGGCAAATAACATATCGGATAAAGGGCTAGTATCCAAAATCTATAAAGGACTCACCAAATGCCACACCCGAAAAACAAATAATCCAGTGAAGAAATGGGCAGAAGACATGAATAGACACTTCTCTAAAGAAGACATCCAGATGGCCAACAGACACGTGAAAAGATGATCAACGTCACTCCTCATCAGGGAAATACAAATCAAAACCACACTGAGATATCACCTTATGTTACTCAGAATGGCTGAAATGATCAGATTGGTCTTGACCACCTCCCAGCAGGCTTCCCGAGCAAACGTCAGGGATGCTCCCGAGGAAGCTTGGGCAACATCTCCTCAGCATCCTGGTGCCAGAAACAAGGCTCTAGTCTGGCAGATCCCATCTTATATTGCCATTGTTTCCTATCTACTGTTCCATGAGCAACGTGGAGGTGAGGGCAGTGTCCCATGTACCTGTGTATTCAAGTTCCTAAAATAATGACTGAAGCAGAGTCGACGTTCCATAAAGGTGTACCACCTGGATGTGTGAAATTGTAGGAGAAAGCTCCAGAGAGGGTTGAGTGTCTGGGTACCAGTTTTATGTCTTGTTATAATTTAAAAGTCTTACCCAACAATCCCCTGAGAGCAATGAGGCAAAATGATTAAAATGGTTTTTCTTTTTTTTTTAATTTTTTAAAAATGTTTATTTTTGAGAGAGAGACACAGAGCGGGAGCAGGAGAGGGGCAGAGCGAGAGGGAGACACAGAATCCGAAACAGGCTCCAGGCTCTGAGCTGTGAGCACAGAGCCCGATGTGGGGCTCGAACCCACGAACCACGAGATCATGACCTGAGCCGAAATCGGACGCTTAACTGACTGAGCCACCCAGGCTCCCCAGATGGTTTCTCATATGAAAAAAAAAAACTGAGACACGAAGAGGTTAAGTGTTTGCCCCAAAGTCACAAAGTCACAAAGAAACTGAATGTAAACTTGAGGAGGCTAATCATGATGTAGAGTTGGGGTATTTAGGAAGGCAAATATAGCATCATTTTAGTATCTGATGGGTCACAGAGGTTGCAGGCGTAAAAGGGTTGGCTTTAAAAAAAATGAATTCTGGGCACCTGGGTGGCTCAGTCAGTCAAGCGTCTGACTCTTGATTATGGCTCAGGTCATGATCTCACTGTTCATGAGCTTGAGGCCTGTGTTGGGCTCTGCGCTGACAGTACGGAGCCTGCTTGGGATTCTCTCTCTCCCTCTCTCTGCCCCTTTCCCATGCATGCTGTCTCTCTCTCTCAAAAAAAAAAAATAAGTAAATAAACATTAAAAAATAATTCTTCAATTTTGAAAAAAAAATACTAAGAAGTGGTTTTGTTTTGGTTGCCTTGGGTAGTTATATGCCTAAAATTCCGATAATTAGCATTATCCCATACAGACCATGAGCCGTGAGATCATGACCTGAGCCAAAGTCGGACGTTAAACCGATTGAGTCACTCAAGCACCCCAACCTGAGGGATTTTTAATAACACAGATGCCCAGGCCACAGACCAGCCCATTTCTATCAGTCTTTGGAAGTGCCCCCCAGGCATCAGTATTTCTGAAAGCTCATAGAGTGATAGGAATGTGCAAAGTTGCAAACTACTTTATTAGGGGTCTTACCATCAACTTCAGGAGTCACAGCCAGCATTTTACAAAAGGAATGGAATGCAAACAAAAATACAAGAGGGTATTCTGCATAACAAAGGTAGGATTTGTTTCAGGAAAACTTCTGTTTCCGTTTTGGGTGTGAATGTGTGGGCTTGCTCTGTGTTACCATGTAAAATACACTTACTCTGTGTTGTGGCCCAAAACATTTGATGAGTATTGAGTTGGGTGTATGAGACGCTGTGGTCAAGAGTCCTGGCAGACAGAAGCAGCAGGAGAAACATGTAGATGGGGCAATGTTCTCATGCCCTTCTCCATTTGGATTGGTCATACTTTAGGAATTTAGAATTTCAGAAACAGAAGAAGCTAACTTTTTTTTTTTTAACGTTTATTCATTTTTGAGACGGAGAGAGACAGAGCATGAACTGGGGAGGAGCAGAGAGAGAGGGAGACACAGAATCTGAAACAGGCTCCAGGCTCTGAGCTGTCAGCACAGAGCCCGATGCGGGGCTCGAACTCACGGACCGTGAGATCATGACCTGAGCCGAAGTCGGACGCCCAACCAACCGAGCCACCCAGGCGCCCCAAGAAGCTAACTTTTTAAGTAAATTACCCTCATTTCCTGGATTGACAAACTGTCCCAAGACAAAGATCCTTTGTCTGAGACATGGTGGTGCAGGGAAAATTCAAGTCTGATCTAAGTCTGAGACATGGTGGTGCAGGGAAAATCCATGCTTCAACAGACGACTAAGCATTGTCTATCGATCACCTTTCCAGACTATCTTACTGGAATTCTGTAGAAGCTATTTTCCAACCCTGAAAATTATAGGCAACTGACGGAAATGAATGCTCTGTCTGTGGGCGTGCAAATTCTGTCCTGTCCAGGAGAAGTTTAGGTGACTTCTCTCCCTGACTTGGAAGAGGCTAGTGGTGTCGCCCCATGTACATTCATTTCCACCTTCCTCTATTTCACATTAATCTGTACTTTTGTGATTTCTCCTTTGAACCAGTAATAATGTCAGTGTGGTTCCCTCACATGAGTTAAATAAAATATTTAACACATGCACACTTTTCCATTTTTATAAGAGTCATAGCTTCTGGGAGGAGGGCACTTGGGGTAAGCACTGGGTTGTATGGAAACCAATTTGACAATAAATTATATTTAAAAAAATTAACTTTTGGGGTGCCTGGGTGGCTCAGTCGGTTAAACATCCAACTTTGGCTCACAGTTCCTGGGTTTGAGTCCTGCATTGGGCTCTGGGCTGACAGCTCAGAGCCTGGAACCTACTTCGGATTCAGTCTCCCTTGCTCTCTGCCCCTCCCCGACTCATGCTCTGTCTCTCTCTCTCTCTCTCTCTCTCTCTCCCAAAAATAAACAAAAAAATTTTCAATAAAAAATTAAATTAAATTAAATTAACTTTTTTTTAATGTTTTATTTATTTTTGAGACAGGGAGAGACAGAGCATGAACAGGGGAGGGTCAGAGAGAGGGAGACACAGAATCTGAAACAGGCTCCAGGCTCTGAGCTGTCAGCACAGAGCCCGACGCGGGGCTCGAACTCATGAACCACGAGATCATGAGCTGAGCTGAAGTCGGCCGCTTAACCAACTGAGCCACCCAGGCGCCCCAAATTAACTTTTAACAGTGAGAAATCTCTCCTCAGAACAACATGGCGGGTCTTTTTCGTTTGCATTCTCTGTTTTGGGCTAAATGGCCACCACGTCCTGACCCCACACCACCCCTGCAACCTGCCTCAGATGAGTCACAAACAGGGTCTGAACTCACCACGGATGTTGGGCTAAGATCTGACCCAGGAAAATCATGCCACTGGCTAAGGTTAAGTAATACCACACCAAGTCTGTGGTTTCATGTCAAACAGAATATATGCTGATGAGATCTTGGAATCAAATCATATAGAAAGGTAACAAACTGCTGAACTTCCTACTTTCCCAACAGACTCAATCTTCCATTACTTCCCCAGTCATGTGATTCATTCATTTCAACAAACTTTTATAAGGCACTTCCTTTTCTGACATCATGATAGAAAAGATACACTGAAAAATCTCCCACTGTAAAATACCTAGATCACAGAACAAATCCAACATCCTCTTAAATATACAGCTCAACTTAAAATAGGACAGACGGTGCTAGAACAATTGGATATTCATGTACAAAAAAGCGAATTGATGCTGGGCATAGATCTTCCACTCTTCACAAAAATTAACTCAAAATGAACCATAGACATAAATGCAAAATGCAAAACTGTAAAACCCCTGGAAAGATAACACAAGAGAAAATCCAGATGACCTTGGGTGTGGGGATGACTCTTTACATATGACGCCAAAGGCATGATCCATGAAAGAAATCATTGATAGCTGGACTTCATTCAAATGAAAAACCGCTCTGTAAAACTTTCAATTCAGTCAGTCCTGACCTCGCCTCCCCCTTCTCATGGACACTGCCAAAGCCCTGCACAGCTGGTACTCTCGTGTGGCTGTAAGCAATTGTCTCATCAAATTGTCAGCTTTGCCTCATCAACAGGATATGTTGGCAATGTTGGAGGAGTCAGATTTTAACATTTCGGAAAGGCAGCATTAGAAAGGCCAATGTCCCTCGTGAAGACAGAGGTAAAAATCCTAAACAAGCTCTCATCTAACTGAATATAGTAATGTATAACAAGTAACATGTAATGACCAAGTTTGGTTTTCCCAAGAATATAAAATCAAATTAATATTAAAATAGCAATTAGTGTAATTCATCACGTTAATAGATTAAAAGAGAAAAATCATCTGATCAGAACAGGTGAAACACCATTTGATAAAAATCAATATCCATTCAGGAATGTTACTCGGCGATCAGAAAGAATCAAATCTTGCCATTTGCAACGACATGGATGGAACTGGAGGGTATTATGCTAAGCGAAATTAGTCAGAGAAAGACAAGTATCATATGATTTCACTCATATGTGGAATTTAAGATACAAAACAGATGAACATAAGGGAAGGGAAGCAAAAATAAGATAAAAACAGAGAGGGAGACAAACCATAAGAGACTCTTAAATACAGAGAACAAACGGAGAGTTGCTGGAAGTTTGGACTAAATGGGTGACGGGCATTAAGGAGGGCACTTGCTGGGATGAGCACTGGGTGTTGCATGTAAGAGATGAATCACTAAATTCTATTCCTAAAATCATTATTACACTATATGTTAACTAACTTGGATTTAAATTTAAAAAAGAAAAGATAGAAACCCACATTTGTAAAGGGATCAGCATGCTGGTCCCATTCCTTTTGTATTCCCATTCTGCTATTCTGAAGTAAAAATGTGGTAGTATGTGTGAGTACATCTTGTAACGTGGCATTTTTTTTAATAGCACAATGTCCTATTAATTAAAATTTTGGTATGTATTTAAGTGTAAAAGAAAAGAGTTCTGGAAAAAATCAATATCCATTCAAAGAAAGGCAGGTCTCAGGGGCACTTGAGTGGCTCAGTCAGTCGGGCGGCCAACTCTTGATTTCGGCTCACGTCATGATCTCGTGGTTTGTGGGATCGAGCCCCACATCGGGCTCTGTGCTGACAGCATGAAGCCTGCTTGGGATTCTCTTTCTCCCTTTCTCTCTGCCCCTTCCCCACTCAGTCTCTCTCTCTCTGTCTCTCTCTCTCTCAAGATAAATAAATAGACATTTAAAAAAAGAAAGAAAGGCAGGTCTCAGAGCAAATTTCACCACGATTGCAGACACTTATTAACCAAATATTTATTTACAAGCAGATTCAAAACAACTTACATAACATGTTCTACCACTTGTAAATAACCAAATAGGCTTGGATCATAACCAAATAGGCTGAGATCAGTACCTCACTAAGGGTATGTAAACATATTGACTAGTAAAATGCTGATCACACAAGATAAGGGTGCCCTTTTGACATTGTATCAGAAGTGCTAGCCAATGAAATAAGAATATAAGAAGGCATAGACTAGAAAGGATGAAATAAAATCTCTTTAAATACATGATAAAATAATCTTAGAAAACCCAAAAGGATCTTCAAAATTATTTGACCTATAAGAGTTGAGCTGAATATAAAATCAAAATAATAAATTATTTGCGTTTCTATACAACACAGGGATTTTAAGAAAAAAATCCATTTGCAATAACTCCCCAAAGTATTTAGGGGCTAGGGGATAATAAATCTACTAAATGTGTGTAAGGTACTTATGGAGAAAAGTTAAAATTTTTATTGAAAATCATGAAACAAAATTAAATAAGTGAAGAAAGAAAACAGGCTCAGTGGATTAAAAGATTTGATGTCACAATGGTGTTCATTCTCCCCAAATTCATCTAAGGATGCAGTGATTAAAATCAGAATATCAATGGCCTTCATCTCTCTCTCTCCTTTTTTTTTTTGGTAGAAATTGACAAAGTAATGTGAAAAATAAAGGTGCTAAGAGTGGTCATCAAAAGACTCTTAAAATCAAAACCAAGGAGGTGTGATGGTTCTTACTGGATACCCCTAATTATTATAAAGTTGTAATAGTTAACACAGTATATTATTAGCACAAGAAAAAAATAAAAGTATCAATGAGACAGAATAGATACAGCCTAGAAATAAATGCAAATGTACATGTACGTTTGGTACATGATACCTGTGGCAATTGACAAGCTGATTCTAAAACGTATATGGCAATTCAAGAAGCCTGGAAGAGACAAACCAGTTGAGAAAAAGGACGAGGTGGGAAGATTCATGCTCCCTGATTAAAAACTTTCCTATAAAGCCACAGTCATAAAGACAGTATGGTCTTGGTGTCAGGACAGACAAACAGATCAGTGGAACAAAATAGAAAGTCCAGAAATAGACCCATGCATGTATACAGTCGATTGGCTGTAGGCAAATGAGAGAATGGAGACATGAAGGAAGGACAGTCTTTCCCACAGTGGTGCTGGAAACATTGAGTATCTGCGTGAAAAACAATGAACTTCAACCCTTACCTCCCCCCATGCACGGTAGTTAACTCAAGCTTCTATAAACATAAAGCTTCCAAATAAAAATAATAGAACATCTTTGCAAATCTGTGATAGGTTTTCTTTGGTAGGTTTTCCAATCAATGTGAACCATAAAAGAAAATATTGACCAAACAGACTTCGTCGAAATGCAAACCTTCTGCTTCATGGAGACTGTTGACAAAATAAAAAAGCAAGTTACAGATAAGTAGAAAATATTTATTATAAAAAGTGTGTTATTATAAAAAGAATCTTTACAACTCAATGATAAGAAGACCAATGATAAATATACAAAAAATTGTAAATAAGTAGACATTTCACAAAAGAACATCTAGGAAAGTCATAGGACACAAAAAGATTCTCAACATAATTAGTCTTGAAAAAATTTTATTCTGAAAGCACAATGAGATAGTACCACATGCCCATAGAATAGCTAGGATTAAAAAGACGGGTAATTCCAAGTTTTAATGAGGATTTGGATGTCTCATACATTTTGGATATGCAAAATGGTACAAGCATTTTGGAAAACAGTTAAGACATGTTATAAAAGTAAACACACACTTACTTTTATCAGCTAGCTCCATATTATTGATGTCATATGTGTATGTTTTAAAAAGTATATGAAATATTAATATCCCTACTGATTGAAAGTATAGTGATGAAATTAATTTTAAAAACACACTTACCATATAACCCAGCAATTCAACTCCTAGGCAATTACCCAAAAGAAATAAAAACATATCATCACAGGGGTGCCTGGATGGCTCAGTCGGTTAGGCATCTGACTTAGACTCAGGTCATGATCTCACAGTTTGTGGGTTCGAGCCCACGTAGGGCTCTGTGCTGACAGCTCAGAGCCTGGAGCCTGCTTTAGATTCTGTGTCTCCCTCTCTCTGCTCCTCCCCTACTCATGCTCTTATTCTCTCTCTCTCTCTCTCTCAAAAATAAATAAAGCTTAAAAATTTTTTTAAAAACGTATCATCACATAAGAACTATATATGAATGTTCATAGTAGCTTTATTCATAATTGTCCCAAACTGGAAATAACCCAAATGTTTGCCAATTTTTTAATGAACAAAAATAGCTCTGATATTTCCATACCGTGGAATTCTTCTCGGCAATAAAAATGAACTAGCTACTGATATAAACAACAGAGATGGGTCTCAACAATACACTATGTGAAAGAAGGTAGACAAAAAACAATATATAATGGGAGTTCCAGTCCAATGTGGTGAGGTTGCCTCAAAAAATTAAAAATAAAAAAACTATGTGGTTCAATAATTCCACTACTATTGGGTATTTACCCAAATAAAATGAAAACACTAATTTGAAAAGATATATGGCACCCCTATGTTTATTGCAGCATGATTTAAAACAGCCAAGAGATAGAAGCCACCTAAGTGTCCATCACAGATGAGTGGATAACCAAGATGTGTGTACACACACACACACACACACACACACACACACACACACACACAGTGGAATATTACACAGCCAGAAAAATGGATGAGATTGTGCCATGGAGACAACATGGATGGTCCTAGAGGGTACTGTGCTAAGTGAAATGAGTCAGACTGAGAAAGACAAACACCTTATGATTCCACTCATATGTGGAAACTAAAAACAAAAACAAATGAATAAACAAACAATAAGCAGAATCAGACCTACAAATACAGAGAACAGACTGATGGTTGCCAAGGCAGGAACGGGACAAAGTTGGCGAAGGGTAGTGAGAGATGCAAACCCCTAGTTTTGGAAGGAATAAGTCATGGCAATAAAAGGCATAAGGAATATAGTCCATATATTTTTTTTCTGTGGTTCCTTTTATTCTTCAGCTATGCCTCGTCTAAATGATGTTGCTAAGTCCTGATACTTACAGTGTTTCTCTCTCTGTGTCTGTCTGTCTGTCTGTCTGTCTCTCTCTCTCTCTCTCTGTCTCTCTCTCTCTTGAATTCTCCATCAGCACACTTCATCAAGTAACTCCAGAGTGCTGGCTTGCTTTGTTAGTTAGGGGGAAAGGAAAACAAAGGCGTTTGGAATGCTTCCTCCATGTCAAATACTGTTCTGTGTACCTTCACATCTGTGTCTCCATCAATCCTCACAAAAGCCCTGTAATGGTACCATTATTATCAATAATAAGAGCCAACATTTCTTCACCTCTACGTGGACTTCATCTCTTTTGATTTTTACACCAATCATATGAGGTAGACGTACCGTTCTCCCATTTTCCAGATAAGAAACACTGAGGCTCTGAGGAGTTAAGAACGCAACTAGGAAATCATGGCATGAAGATGTGAAGTCATTCATCTTTCTAATGGCCACACCATTAACTGTGATGCAGTACTGTCTCCCTGCAGACCGGAGAGCATTATCTCGGTTTCAGTGATAAGGTCACAGGTTCAAAATGTGCTCAGATCACACATTTAATCTACAGCAGGACCAGCGGTTAAACCCAACTGTACGTAACCCCCAAATCTGGACGCTTCCTCTCGCACCCACCTCACTGAAGCAAGGAGCAAGTTTTCAGGCTGAACTATAACGGCAGCTACTTTTCCATTCTGAGCCTGCAGGTGGGGACTAACTGGGACGTGTCGTACCACAGAGGCAGGGACCACCGTGAGGCAAATGAGAATTAATTGGACCCACGTCTTTAAGCAGCAGAGAGCACTTCGGCCTCATAACCTCGAGAATGAAATGAATTGGGACAAGCCAACAATTAATCATGACCGGGAAAGTATGTCTTGCCCAGACACCGAGGAGGTTCCGTGGGAGAATCTTGGTGTTAGAGATGGGCTGATAGGCATATGCTTTGTGCTGCAGACGTGCCTTGGCTCACCTTCCGTGGGTTTCTTCTTGCAAGAGAGCGGAAGAGATGGTTGGTTCCCCACCCCCATTGCTTTTGGGGTTTCTCTTTCTCTTTCATGTTTTAACCTGTGGCGCAGCCAACAACAACATGGTAGAACACATGCCATGGTAGAAAGAACTTGGGCTTTTCACCATCCCAGCCAGGAATTCGGTACTACCCTCAAGATTCTTCTGGACCCTTGTTATTCACCGTAACATGGGTAACATGACTATGGCAAACCTCACTGGCATCACCCAAGGGGCATGTTGCAAATGCAGAATCTCTGGGTGCCTGGGTGGCTCAGTTGGTTAAGCATCCGACTTGGGCTCAGGTCATGATCTCATGTTCGAGCCCAGCGTCGGGCTCTGTGCTCACAGCTCAGAGCCTGGAGCCTGCTTCGGATTCTGTGTCTCCCTCTCTCTCTGCCCTTCCCCTGCTAGCACTCTGTCTCTTTCTACCTCAAAAATAAACATTAAAATATATATAAAGAAAGAAAGAAATGCAAAATCTCAAGACCCAGCCCAGACCGACCGTATTGAAACCTGCATTCTCACAAGATCCCCGGCTGATTTCCCGGCACGCTCAAGTTTGGGAATCCTTGCTCTAAAAGCAGGATATCGAACATGCCGCACCCCAGTTTGCTCCTTTGTAAGTGGAAACGACAAGCAGGCTATCTTAAAGGGTGATGATCCACGCGCAGGACCTACCAAGATCCTCATGGTAGGTATTTAACAGAAAAAAAAAAAAAAATCACTTGCTTTGCGGTGACCTCATTCCATCCGAGGGCTTTAATCTTCCTATCATCTGTTAAGTGATGACTTCTCAATTATATCTCTAGCCTGGAACTTTTCTCCTAAACAATGAACCCACACAGGCAGCCTCCTCCCTGCCACCCACAGCAATCTGTATGGCTGGATCCCTGGCTCCCTTCGTCTTTTACTCAGAAAGCCACACTCCCCGCGAGGCCTGCCTGCGTGTCCTAAGATCACAAGTCCTCCACTGAATGATTCATATCTTGTCTTCCAACCTTTTCTTCTTAGCATTCATACATGCTATATTTTTATTTATATTTCTTACTTATTTCTGTCCCCTGCCCTTGAAAATAAGCTCCATGAGGCAAAGGCTTCTGTTTCCTTATTCCCCCTACACCCCCTGTGCAGAGAAGAGGACATGGCATGTAGCTGTCGCTCAATCATCACCGGATGCACGTATGATCCTATTTTACAGCGGAAGGAACCTATGATCGGGATGGAAAGCTAAGAAATTGCAAAGCTGTGAATTGAAGGCTGTTAGGTCTGATGCCAAATGTTTTCCTATTAATCAGTATCATATTCTATCGTATTCTGCCTCTATTTTCCATAGTCGCCTTAACTCTTCAGCTTCCATTTGACGTGTCTGGGAGCACTCTGCACTGTCCTCCCGAGCAGCCCTGCCTTCTCCAACAAGACGTGTTCAAACACGGTCCCCTAGTAGGTCACTGTCAGCTTGACATCTGGCCTGAGGCATGGCGGTTCCCAAATGGTCCTATTTCAGGGACCCTGAATCAGAGCGGAAAGGGAAATGTGTACAGTTCCCGCTTCATCCTCTCGGGTCACCCCCTCCTCCCTCTGCTTCCACAAGCGGCTCTGGAAGATTCTTCCCACAGAATGAGCCGCGGAGCCAGGGCTGGTCACACTCTGTGGCTCCCATACAAACAAGGCCTAGCTTAGAATTTTCAGGAAACACACGTGCTTCTTTTCTCTGGCCAGACAGTTAGGAGGAAGCGTCCTTGCATCCTCCTGTCACCGCGGCCACGGGACAGGGACCCGTGGACAGGGACCACAGCTCCTGGCTCTCCCCACTGAGTGCCACTTTCTTCCTCTCTGGAAGGGGAGGGCAGCACTGCTCCGGAAGGTGGGCACCAGCGTGAAGGTAAGGTGCACACGACGGCACGCTCACGAGCTGGAAGAAGGTTCTGACGGCTGTAAAACCAGACCTTATGTGCAAGGCTGCTGGCCGCTCCTTCATCCCCGCGGTAAAGCAGGTGGATCGGCCTCCTTGAGGAGACACAGCAGAGCCTCCTCTGCGCCTTGTCACCATGTGAGCCCTTTGCACCCAGCACCCCTGGCCCTCACGCTTGGAGCTAGGTGGAGTTAGCTCTAACTCAGATTATGGTGGAGAACTGACTGCGGCTCCTCCGATCAGAAAGTAGCAGAATGAGGTCCCCAATTCAAGCCTAACTCCCAGGATCCCATTATCTGCACCCCCAGCGTCCCACAGGTGCCCCCTTCCCCATGCCCACACAGTCTCCCTTGCAGATTTTTTTACATTTTTTTATTTTATTTCTGAGAAAGAGAGCACAAGCAGGGGAGGGGCAGAGAGAGAGGGAGACACAGTATCCAAAGCAGGCTCCAGGCTCTGAGCCGTCAGCACAGAGCCCGACGTGGGGCTCCAACTCATGAACCGCGAGACCATGACCTGAACCCAAGTCGACGCTTAACGGACTGAGCCACCCAGGCGCCCCCCCCCTTGCGGATTTTTATGACATGCTAACCCTGAACTTCACATGACTGTGCCTAAGTAGTCTTTGAACGCTGTGCTGCAGTGTGTCCCTGTAAGGACCGAGAACAAAATAGAGAAGACCTGAGATGAGAGACCATGGTGGGAGGAAGATCAATCACCATACTTGACTTTGCCTCTTCTGAATTTTCACCTCCACCTCTGCCCTAGCCCGTCCTGCTTTCCCTGACCCTCAGGCGACACGGCACATGATGGGTGAGGGCACAAACTGGGCGTCACACGTGGGTGTGATCCAGCCTCTGGTGGGTCCAATTGCGGGAAATTTATTTCACTGAATCTCAGTGCGTTGCTGTAGAGAATGGGAATGGTAATATCTCCGTGGGAGTGAGATGATGTAGACAAAAAGCTTGACACTGTTTCCCTCGCCCGGGATGCCTACCCCACACGTCCATTTGGCAGAATGATTCATTGAAATTCGCTCTACGCTTTGATGTTGATGCCACAGGAGATTTAGGAGGAAGACCATCCCCTCCTGGGCAGCCCCAAAGCTTGTATCCTTTGACGATCTCTGAGCATTTCTTCTTCTCACTTACTCCTAGGCTCTTCTTCTGAGAAGAGAAGTAAGTGATCACCCGTGTACACCATTCAAATCCAGATGTTTAGATCCAGACGCTTGCCTCGTGGAGAATTTGCTCACATTTTCCAACAGCTTTCACGAAGTTTGTGGCTGATTCTGTCTCTAGCCCATAAATCAAAAGTCGTTGAGGGACACCTGGGTGGCTCAGGCGGTTAAGCGTCTGACTTCGGCTCAGGTCATGATCTCACCGTTCATGAGTTCGAGCCCCGCGTCGGGCCCTGTGCTGACGGCTCAGAGCCTGGAGCCTGCTTCGGATTCTGTGTTTCCCTCTCTCTCTGCCCCTCCCCACCTCTCAAGAATAAATAAATATTAAAAAATTTTAAAAAACAAAAGTAGTTGAAACAAGGGTCTCATTAGTTACTGATTATTAACTATAAACCAATGTTGCTGAATGAAGGGTGGTTGAACCATTCATGTGGAGTGAGAATTGTCCAACTTTGCTCACTGTCACGTCCCCATCACCTACAAAATACTGACACATAGCGGGAATCCAATGAGGATACATGAATGAATAGATAAATGCACTTTTTGACAGTATGCCTGTGTGGGTAAAAAGATTTGGGCCAGCACCCCGAATATATGCATATTCACGTATCTAGTTATTATATCTGTATACTATTTTATTAATGTATATTATGTACACCAGAAAACATATGCCCAAACAGAAACTAAAAAGCATGAGATTAAAAAGTGAGAATAAAAGTTCTAATTGCTTTCTCATGTTCCAACAGTTCTTTCCTGGGACTTTGGAGGGAGAAGAGGCCGGGTTAGGAGAAGTAGAGTCAGTGACCCCAAACCGCCATTCAGCTCCTCATCTGGAAGCTCAGGCTTCCAGTCCTTTCCCTCTCTTCCCACCTGCCCCCAATAAGGACCCCAGAAGCCTTTGCAGAAGGAGCGGACCCTGAACTCCACGGAGGCATGCAGTATTTCTTCTTTGGGAAATCGGGAAGGAGGAAAATCATGTACACGTAGAATTCTATGTTATTGTTTGTTTCTTCCACAGTGCCAAGAAAATGGCCAAAAGTATATTGCACACACGTTATCGTCAAGTAGTAACAGCTGAGAAATCACTAGAGCTTCACACACCTCAGGTCCGTCTCCTGCCAACACAGTGGCTTCCGGGGGAAAGAGGATCCATCCTTCTCTCTGCTCCCTACAGGTAGGGACAGGCCGATCTTCCCGTCTTCCTGAGAATCTTCCAAATCGGGGTTTCTTACCTTACAAGTCTGAGATCATCATGTAACAGGAGATGGAGGGCACCGTTTAGGGGGAAAAAATACACGAAATAGAGAGATGATGGACAAGAGAGGCAAGAACCAGGCAGAGCGGGGTTCAGAGGAAGTTTGTACTGAGGCGAAATTGAGACGTGAAGAAAGAATCATCGCGGCAGCGATGGGTTGAGAGAGATCTGGGGAACAAGGGAAGTGAGAAACAAGAAATTTGTAAAGGAATGGGAAATGAGAGCTTGACCATGGACTACAGGTTGGGTCCTCACAGACATTTCACAGGCGATTCTAATAAACATTTGAAATGCTTCAAGTTGCTTTCATTTAACAGACCGTTTCTTAGGATGAGACTGTGTTACACTATGTGAAGCCCCGGCTTTTATTGACTATAATGAGTAGTACAGAGGCCCAAAGCTCTCTTCAATGTCTCAAAGAGCCTGATGAAATGACACACGAGCCTTCAAAAACAGTCTAAGGTGGACTCAAATGTTACATTTCCTCACTCTGAGCTGGACTCGTAGTAACTCAGTGAACCACAAGCTCGTGAGAATGATTGACTTACTTCTCTGTCTGTGATAAATACTTGTCAAGTCAAATGTATTGATTAATGAATGCCATTTGGTAGCCACAAAAGAAATCCTTCAAATTCTGAGGTGTTTACAGTAAGGATAAATAAAGGGAGGGAAGGGGAGGCGATCCTGGTGATAGGAAAGTTTGGAGTCGTGCCGTTCAGTCATTTATACTCCGTGGCATAATGGGACAGATTAGGAAATGAAGACACACAGAATCCGGCTGTTGGGGTTTTGTCTCTGTGTTTACTATAAAAAGGACAGCCACCCACAACCTCAAGGATAACTTTCTAAAGACCAGATAGCAAAGGAGACACACAGAAGGGGAAGACCCTCAAAGCCAGCCCCCCAAAAATGTCGAACTCAGGTAAGACACCTTTAGGCAAAGAGAATTAGAAAGTGTCACTCGCTTTACCACTACCTCAAGCTTCCATTTCACATCCAGTTGGAAAAACAAAGGAGTGGACCCCAAATTAACCACTCTCAGCCCATGCTATGGGTCAGTTCTGTGGGTAATAAGAACCAATGTATTTCTAATGTGTTTCTTTACATAAGCCTTTGCTTTAGAACATAAATGTTTAATATTCTCATGGAAACAAAGAGACATGTACATATACTGTAGAATTTGTAATAACAATGAGAGAGAGAGAGGAGAGAGAGAGACAGAGAAAGAGACAGAGAGAGAGAGAGAGAGAGAGGGAGAATCCCAAGCAGGCTCCACACTGTCAGCATGAGCCCGATGAGGGGCTCGAACTTACAAACCATGAGATCATGACCTGAGCCAAAATCAAGAGTCAGATGCTTAACCGATTGAGCCACCCAGGCACCCGTTTGTGTTTTTTTAAATCCACAAAATGGCACTCTACACTTCTATGTATGTGTGTTTGTATATATATATAGATAGATAGATAGATATATCTGTATATCTACATATATCTCTGTGTGTGTATAGAGATAGTAGGTTAAGTCAGGTGACATTGCTGATTTTGATCATTTGTGGCCTACAAAACCAAAAATTTTTTTTAGTGTTTATTTCTTTATTTTGAGACAGAGGGAAAGAGAGAGAATCCAAAGCAGGCTCTGCACTGTCGGTGCAGAGCCCGACGTGGGGCTCGAACTCATTAACTGTGAGATCATGACCTAAGCCGAAATCAAGAGTCGAAGGCTTAACCAACCGAGCCACCCAGGTGCCCCCCAAAAGCAACACTTTTATATGTTCCAATCTACTAATTGTAGAGGAAAAGATGTGGAAAGATACATATTAATTAATAACAGTGGTTGTCTCTGGGAATGCAAATGGGACCAGGGGTCAGTTTTCCAGGGGCCATTTTGATTATCTGAATCATTTGAATTTTTATCGTGTGAACTATGTATGCATTAATCACATAATAAAAAGGAAAGTGAAACTGATGTTTTGTAGTGAAGGAGGGAAAGAAGACAGGCCAGCAGACAGACTGACAGCAGACAGGAAAACGTGTGCACTGAAGATCTGGAAAGATTAGGGAGCAACGGGAAAAAGGAAATAGGGAGTTGTGAAGACAGATACCCAGGGTGGGAGAGGTGGTTCAAGAAAATATTAAGGAAACATCACTGGGATCACGTGTGTGTTCCAAACACACCTCAGATATTTTCTTGCAAGTCTAAGCAAGGATTTCAATTGGGTGCGTTCAACTGGTTGTGGGGGGGGGGGGTGGTGGCGGAAACAAAGAAACAAAGAAAACAGATGCATCTGATCTCATTAGGCAAGAGGGAGCTAGAAACGAATGAAGTTGCTGTAAGATGAGTCCTTTGGGTGAGTTTCAAACACTTTGCCACATGAGTCACCAAAAAAAATGCTAATAACCCCCCCCCAGGGAGAATTAATTCTCATGGCAAGACTGAGAGAAGAACCAAGCACACACTTTATTAAAAAGTGATTCGAAAGTATGAGGAAAACTATGAGGCAAGACTGTTAACCCCAAACGTCCTCATCGGCAGCTGGTGGCCAAGTGAACACCACAGCCATCCTCTCCTGGCCACGCTCTGGAGCCCACTACGTGTAGGATACATGCAAAGTGTTCCATAAGCAATAGTTAATTTGATTTTGTTTATGAGCACTTAGCTTTTGAGTTTAATGACTTCTTTTGGGGTAAAATGACTTTGAAGTTCTGAAAGGTGACAGAGCTAATAATTGTATCTCTTTTATTAAGTGTGCCCTGTGGGCCCCAAACCCTGGAATTGGCACATTACATGTATCATCCCATCCAAGTCGCCCAGGGATGCTGCCAGAAAGAGCTTAGGTGGTTCTAGATGGTGAGAATGAGATTTAGCAATATCAAGTAATCTGCCAATGCCACGCAGCAAATAAGCAGGGTGAGTGGGAACTGAACACAGATCTGTCTAATCCAAAGCCTGGGTTCTACTTCAGAAGGAATTCAAGTTCACAACTGCTGTTTTTCTCCCTCCAGTCCATGGACCACCAAGGGAATCTCTGTGCCCTGCGCAAGGCTCTGCCCCTGCCTCACACACACCTCTGACGCTCTGTATCTGTGGTGGAGAATTCAGGGAGCCTTCCGACCTGTGTGTGATTTAGAGAAGGAAACACTAGTGTAAGGATAGATACTTACAATGTAATGAATATATACATTTATAAATATGCGCTTGTGTGTTCAGATATCCATAAAAACTATTATGTGGGATACCTTCATAAGTTTATAAAAGGAACTAAAGAGAATTATGTACATAAACAAATTCATCCATTCAGAAGTGGCTACACTACACATACTAACCTCCCAGACTCTGATTCCATAGCCCCATGTACCTCATCTAGGAATGGTACAACTCAGACCAATGACCTTGCTTTGCATATCTGTGTGTTTCAGGAAATCCTGAAATAGAGAAGGTTGTGGGTGGATGATGCATTAATCTGTTAACACTTTTAAATCTAATCCTGTTGGGTTCTCAGACTGGGTTAGCTGAGTGATATCTATCTGTAAAGCCCAAGAGAGGGAAAGGACTGGATAAGTAATTCTTCCCAGGTAGGTCAGCGTTAGGCCTATTCTCTGGGGCTCACCGATTTAACTTAGATTTGGTGTTGTAGCACAGAGGGTCCTGGGCTAAGTGTCCATTCTCCCCGCCTCATCTCTATTTAGCCAAGTGAATTGAATCAACTCGCTTTCTTTTTTGGATCTCATTTTCCTCAAATATAAAATGAGGACGGATCTCAGCTGGATCCATGGCTTTCAAATTATTTTCATTTCAACCCCCCCTAGCAAATAAAATAAATGCTAGTCTTTTCTTGTTTCTTTTGAACTTGATTTATTCATTTTGAGAGAAACAGAGACAGCACGAGTGGGGCAGAGGTAGAGAGAGAGGGAGATGGAGAGAGAATCCTAAGCAGGCTCCACGCTGCCAGATGCAGAGCAAGGTGCGGAGCTCAAACTCACGAACGGTGAGCTCACGACCTGAGCCGAAACCAAGAATGGGACGCTCAACCGACTGAGTCACCCAGGTTCCCTTTTCTTGTTTCTTTGTACCATGTAGCCCAATTGATTATCTTTTCTCTTCCTTTTTGCAACCCTTAGGATAAAATTCCTCCCACTATCTTAGTGAATATATTTGTACTTCTTGTAAATGTCATTGTTAGGAAAGTAGCTTTATGGTGTTTCAAGAGTTCAGGCTGATGCCTATCTGTTCATGTAAAATTACTAGCCGAGAATAATAGTACGTGATCTCTCCCAGCACTTACCTATTTGCCAAATGGCTCTGGTTCATCTGCTTGTCTCATCGTATCACACAGGATTATGTAATTTTAAAAAGGGAGGTCCAGACACATTAACCCATAATAATATATTCTCCATAGGGCTTATCACACATTTTAGTTGATCACCTGCCATTTATAATAAATGATACAACCACTTGTGAGTTGTTGGTGATTCATTCGATTGCATCCCCTAGATTTCCTGTCACTCCTCGCTCAAAGTGCTGACATGTTAGGAGGGAGGTGCTATTTTTATCACCGTTTCATGGGCAAAGAAATTGAAACACAAAGAGTTTAAATTATCGCCAAGACTCCACCTGATAGGTGGTTCAGTGAAGCCCCCACCATTATATCTTCCCCATTCTAGGGGAAAAGACCATCTGGTCCCTCGGCACCCTAAGAGGGACAAGAGTTGCCAAAGAAGGAGGAAGGAGGGACTGAAGAGACTCTTTCACCTCCTTTTCCACTTCGTCTATGATGACATGAGGGAAAGAATTGGGAGGGAGAAGAGGAAGGCAGAGATGGGTGAGGTGTGGACCTGGTTGTCCCTGGCACAGAGACTAGAATAAGAGTAAACTGGAACTTCCCGGGACAGTGTGAGAAGACCTGGGAACCTGGGGGTAGACAGCCCTTAAAAATACAAAGAAAGAAGAGGAAGGGAAAGTCATAAGCCAACTCTCGTTTGCCTGGTCATTTTTCAGGGGGCTAACACTGTGTAAAATAATCTCTTAATATTGAACACATTATCACCCATCAATGGATTCCAGAAGCTTTGTAATAGAGGGCTGGGGCTGTAAACAACAAGAACAAAAAATTAAGAAGTTATATTTAACAAGCATTTACTAACACAAGGCTCTAAGAAGACATGAGTAGATATTTTTCCAAAGAAGACCTACAGATGGCCGACAGACACATGAAAAGATGCTCAACATCTCTCATCACCAGGAAAATACAAATCAAAACCACAATGAGATACCACCTCACACCTCTCAGAATGGCTAAGATTAACAACTCAGGAAACAACAGATGTTGGTGAGGATGTGGAGAAAGGGAAACCTTTCTTGCACTGTTGGCGGGAATGCAAACTGGTGCGGCCAATCTGGAAATCTGTATGGAGGTTCCTCAAAAATTTTTAAATGGAACTACCCTATGATCCAGCAATTGCACTACTAGGTATTTACCCAAAGGATAAAAAAAATACAGATTCAAAGGGGTTTATGCACCCAGATATTTACAGCAACAGTATCGGCAATAGCCAAAGTATGGAAATAATAATGGAAATAAAATAGCCCAAGTGTCCATCGACTGGCGAATGGATAAAGAAGTGGTATACATACATACATACATACATACATACATACATGCAATGGAATACTATTCAGCCATAAAAAAGAACTAAATCTTGCCATTTGCAATGACGTAGATGGAGCCAGAAAGCATTATGCCAAGTGAAATAATTCGGTCAGAGAAAGACAAATACCATATGATTTCACTCAAGTAGAATTTAAGAGACAAAAAAAAAAAAAAACAAAAAAAAACAACCATAGGGGAAAAAAGAGAGAGAGAAACCAAGAAACAGACTTTTAAATATAGAGAACATACTGTTGATCACCAGAGGGGAAGTGGGTGGGGGCATGGGTGAAACAGGTAATGGGGATTAAGGAGGGCACTTGTGATGAGCACTGGGTGATGTATGGAAGTGTGGAGTCACTGTATTGTACACCTGAGACTAATATTTCACTGTACGTTAACTAATTAGAATTTAAATAAAAATGTGAAAAAAAAAACCCACAAAGCTCTAGACAAGGCTTAGGGAATAAATACACAGTCCATACCTCCTAGATTCTTTGTCAGTTTTTTTTTTTTTAAATAAAATTGCATTCTTATCAATAAAAGTAATTGGTTTCATGTAAACAATTTTTAAATTGTTGCAGCTATCCCATAAAACAAATTCCTGAATTTGAAATAACTTCTCTGTTGTACTGGGATGCAATCATTAAAATCCCAACCTTGATATGTCTCAGTTCTGAGACTCTAGGTAAATATCTTAGCCTTCTGAGCCACAATTTTCTCACTGTTGAGACAAGGATAGTAATATATTTCCTGCCTCTTGCATGGAGTTCACTTAAGGATGCAAGTAAAAATAAGGTGATGTGTGTGAAAATGTGTTCTCAGGGATGGTCGATACAAAGAAGTCCAGGTAAAGCACAGGCTTTACAGCCTAACAGATCCCATTCACGACCTGGATACCTTTCCTAATCTTCCTAAACCTCAGTTTCCTCAACTATAATTTGGGAATGATAACAGGAATTTGTCAAAAGGATTAAATGAGATAACATATAGTATAGCATCTGTAATATAGCAAGCACTCAAGAACTGGTAGCTGTGATTCACTTACTCAACACAGTATTGATTTACTGAGTATCTATTATAGGACTAAGGATATAGCATTCCACACAATATAATCTCTAAATTCAAGGAATTTATATCATAATGGGAGAAGACAGGCAATAAACAGAGAAACAAATATATACTCTGTCGAGACATAATAAGTATAGTGAAGATGATGGTCTGGCTGGCTCAGTTGATGGAGCATGCAACTCTTGATCTCAGGTTGTGAGTTCAAGTCCTATGTTGGGTGGAGAGATTACTTAAAAATAAAATCTTAAAAAAAATAAGTATAATGAAGAATATCAAAGAAGGAAAGAGGGTGATAGGGAGTACAGAGGTGCCAGGATGTAGCAGGTAATCAGGGAAGATGCCATCTGATGAGGCACCATCTGAGCAGAGACATGAAGGAAGTTAGAGAAAGACCCATGAGAACATCCAGAGGATGAAAGGCTTTGAGGCAGGAGTGTGTCTTTCGGCCTTTTCTCGGAACAGCAACAACGCAGGCATGGCTGGGGGACAGTGTAAACAGGACCCGTAGAAAATGGTTCTGAGAGGAACACGTGGCAGGGGAATGTAGAGCCTGTGTGGTGTGGCAAGGACTAGAATCTACCTGTGAATGAAATGAGAGGGTTTTGAGGTGTTTTCATTTCAGGCATAGTGGGGGAAAAAGGGGACGAGTTAGGAGACACTTGCTAAGAGCCCACATGGCAGATAATACCAAGCTAGACTAAGGTGGTGTCAGGGTGTGGAAGAAAGAGCTGATAGAATTTCCTGATGGATTAGATCCGGCATGAAGGAAAGAGAAGAGTCAGTGATTTGTTTTCTAAACCGAGTGAGTGGAAAAATAGACATGCCATTCACTGAAATGAGAGTGTCCATGGAGAGCAGTGGACTTGAGTGGGAAAAGGTAGGGAGGAGTCCAGTTTGGGGTGCATCGTGGTGGGAAATAACTATTGGACATCAATGTAAAGATGCCGACTGGGTACGTAAGCACACGAGCGTAAGTCAGATGGGAGGTCCACGTTGGAGATACAAATTTGGGACTTATCTGCCATGGGATTAGATGCATTTACCTCAAGAGTCAAGAGTTGAGGGAGAGGTGAAGAGATTTGAGCCTGGGACTCTGAGGCACTTCAGCATTTAGAGTCCAGGGGGATGAGGAACACAAAGGAGGGGAAAGAGAGGCCTATAAGAGAGCATGTTGTAGAAGCCAAAGGATGGATGTGTTTCTGGAAAAAGGAAATGACTTTTCTTCCAAGTACGTAGGGTAAGATGGAGCCTGAGAACTGATGGTTGAATGTGGTCACGTAGAGATTTTCAGTGGCCTTGAAAAGCACTGTTTTGGCAAAGGTGTAGGGATAAAAGCTCTGTTGAGTGGACTCGAGGGAGAAGGGAGGAAAAGAATTGGAGACAGTGAGTTTAGACAACATAGTCAAGGAATCGTGCTGCCAGATACAGAAATGAGGGAACTGAACTCTGGGCAGGGGGTGGAGGGAGGGAATCAAGGAACCATTTTGTTTTTATGAAGATGGGTGCTATCAAAGCATGTTTGGAAGCTGCTTGGAATGATCCAGTAAGAAGAGGGTAAAAAAGAGTGATACTGAACAAAGGGGACACAATGGCAAGAGCCATATCTTCAAGCGGGAGAGAAAAGATGGGACCCAGGAGAGAAGCGAGGTCAGCCTTAAATGGAGATGTGCACAGGTCACCTTCACAAGGAGGGAAAGCGAAATCTAAAGCAGGCGGGTGGAGCCACGGGGCGGTGGAGTTGCAGGAAAACTCAGTTCCTGTTGCTTCTTTCCCCTGGGTGAAACCAGTGAAAAGGTCATCAGATGAGAAGCAGACAAGGTGTCACAGAAGGAAGATAGAGGAGGGTGAGGACTGGGCTGGCGGGAGAAGAGGTTACTGGTCAGCCATGACTGTCCTTTTGGAGTTAGAGGGCCATCCCTGTACAAAGGAAAAATGTTGGCCAGTGACACACTAACATTTTGGTGCAAAGCGAGTGACGTCATTTCATGGAATTAATTTAAAGCTCACCCTTAAGGAACTTTTCTCAAACAGTATTTAGTTCTGTATTTGTTACCAGGTGTAGAAGTTGATAATTCTTGAGAATGTGACAGTAATATGTTGAAAGATATGTCTTTGTTTCATGGATCTTTGGCAAATTTTAGGGGTGGGTGACGTCGATGCAAACATTATGTAAACATTATGTACATCTGAGTGTAAGCTCAGATCCTCTCAGATTATCTCTCTGTGAATCTCTGTCTCTCTGTCTCTGTCTCTGTCTCTGTCTCTCTCTCTCTCTCTCTTTCTGATAACTAGTCCTATAAGATAAACAGACTTCAAAGATTATTTCTATGTCCTGTGAAAGTAACACTAACCTCTCAAGAGTCTTGATTGGTCACCCTATTTAGTGATACTATGTCCTGATAATAATATTTAAATTAGTATCTCTGTTCCTTGAAAAGAACAAGTACTTTGAGTTTCCTTTGTTAAGTGAGACCCTTATTTAGAAATCCCCTTCCTTCTCACACTGCTAAAAGTTAAAAATCAAATCAAATCTAGGACTATTGTATTTCTTCTTTAAACAAAGGGCTTAAAAGTGTTATTTAGTTAAAGTAACAATGATCACCTCAATGATAATAAAGGAATATTTGGATAGCAAAAGACCTATGTTTAAAAAGTGTTTTTTCCTAAGGTGTCCAGCTGGCTGTCAGTAGAGCGTGTGACTCTTGATCTAGGGTCATGAGTTCAAGCCCCACATTGGGTGTGGAGCCTACTTTTAAAAAAAATTGTTTTTTCCTCACACAGATTAGGATTAAGCAATGCCAGAATCCAAATCATTTTATTGTCTTATTTTTTAAGATTTGAGTCTAAGAATTAGTCTAATAGCTAGTAAGGCTCCATGTTTCTAATCTTAGGGAAAATCCTGTTGATAACAGTTTAATGAAGACATTAATAAGGAAAGGAAAGTTGAAGATACATTTACTCACTCTAGGAAGAAGGATTTTTACTTTTATATATTTTAATATTTTACTCATTTTTGCTTCAAAATTAAAATAGATACTAACCTGACTACATTCATTTCCCCCTTTAATATTTCCCACATCTTACTGGCTGCATCAACATTGAACCTTTTTTGCCATACTCTTAGGGACATGGGTCTATTTACTGGAAACAGGTTGATCTTATGTGGGATGAAAAACAGAAGAAAGTGGAAAGGCTGATTCTTGAGCCTGCAAAGCAAGGAAACCAGACACGTAAAGCACGTGGTTTTCATTGCTATTCCCCAAACCACACATGTTTAATAGGGAAATGAACCAGACAGAGAGCATGCTACTCTGGCATCTCAGCAAGTCGGACTTTTCTAATTTGAGCAGGAATGGGACCAATGACACACAGATTTTGGCGTCACGTGGCTTCAGGGAAAACCAATCATTAGGACCGTGGGCACCCCTTGCAATGAGAAAGACCCAGTTCTACTGATCAGTCAGAAGATATTAACCCTGCTAAGAACATTTTTAGAAGATCTGAACAAGGGGATTTCAGGGAAGTGTGGAGAGGATTTCAAAATGACATGGCCCAACCTGAACAGGTCTGAATACGTTATTATATAGTTATGGCCATTTTCCATATATGCAGTAAGATGCCAATGTTCACGCGAGTTGTTTCGTGGAGGACAAAAGGAAGCCAGGGAGGGATAAAAGAAAGGAAAAAAGGAAGGCCAGCTAGAAATGAGACAGATGAAAGATGGTTTAGGAATAGGTAGGAATGAACTCTATGGTGATCTCAACTTGTCGTGGCCTATAACCCACTGATCATGCCATCAAAGTGATTCAATCCAGAGATAATCAGAAGTATTAATAAAAATTAAAATTTTCAGTGTACCGCATACTTTCTATACATTACACATTTTTTATTTTTTAATGTTCATTTTATTTTTGAGAGAGAGCAAGCACAGACAGGGGAGGAGCAGAGAGGGGGGGTACAGAGGATCCGAAATGGGCTCTATACTCTCTCGAACAGCGAGATCATGACCTGAGCCGAAGTCAGGCACCTGGGCACTCCTATACATTATATTATTTAATCATCACTATTCCGTGAGTAGATTTTAGAACTAGATTCATCTTTTTTTTTTTTTTAACTTTTAAGTGTTTATTTTTGAGAGAGAAAGAGACAGAGCATGAGTGGGGGAGGAGCAGAGAGAGGGAGACACAGAATCTGAAGCAGGCTCCAGGCTCTGAGCTGTTAGCACAGAGCCCCACACGGGCTCGAACTCACAAACTGTGAGATCATGACCTGAGCCAAAGTTGGAGCCTTAACTGACTGAGCCACCCAGGTGCCCCAGAATTAAATTAATCATAAAGTTGAAGATAAAGCCTAAGAGAGGATAAACAAGTCCCAGAGTCACACGGCCAATAAGTTGCAAAATTGAGATTTGAACTAAGCCGCATGATGCCAGTGTCTCTCTTTCCTACTTCTTACTGGAATGGAACAACAACAGGCTACTTCTGGGAATCTGGGAGTCTGCCTCCCTCGCTCATGGGTCTCCTCAGCATGCTGTAAGTGCTTTAATAATTACTAAACGATCCCCGCATTCTTCCTGGATGACCTGTTTTCACTGAATTGTAGATACAGTAGTTAAGACCCAAAGTACCAAAGGCTGCTACAGTTCCACCAACTTTGTTTTTGAGAAGAAAAGGAACAACCTGCAAATATCAATATGTTTTTCCTTCTAATAAAGACAACTGAATTACTTTGTAAAATTACAGAACTCCTAAGAAGTCCCACGCCCAGGCTCTACCCAGACCAATGTAACCAGACTTTGGTGAAAGCTTCTAAGTGGTTCAAATGTGTGTCTAAGTTGAAAACATACACGTCTATATGTGTCTCCATGCAGCCCACAACAGCATCAACTATCTTGGTAGCCACAACGTACTTTTGAAGAACATCGATCATAATGCTTTGTCCCAGATACTGTTTTTAAATTGCACATTCCTGCACTCTGAATTCACACATACGCCTTTTTGGATTCCAGAGCACATTTTATTTGGAGCTTAGTTGCCTTTTCCATTGTGTCAGACAATTAAGAGGTTTTTCAGTATTGTTACCACCAAGGGGCTTGACATTCTTCTGAGTTTCATGTCATGCATGAGCTTGATCGTCATAATTCATACGGGCTTTTCTAAATTGTTGACTAAAAGAGGGTTGAACCACAAATAGAACCTGGTGGCTTAGCATGTATTAGAGACCTCACTCCAATTTGGCATTGATCTCTGTATCAATCGTCTCCCTTCTCCATTCATGCCAACTTCTTCCTGTTTCTATTTTTAACACCTTGACCAGAATGATGAGATATTTTTAAATGACTTCCGTTTAGGAATTTTCCTGCACGCTCCTACGGCCAGTGTGGATGACAGCGCCTCTAGGATCAGAATCTCATGTCCCAGCCGACAAACATCCAGGGCAAAGTTGATCAAATTCCGTCGCCTTCGAATGAGCAACATCATCTACTTCATTTTTTTTCAAAAGGTGATTTTATTAAAGCACAGGGACAGGACCCGTGGGCAGAAAGAGCTGCCAACCTTATCCACCTCAAAAAGCACAACTCTTCTGTCACAGGCTTGGCAATTAAAGGTTGAGAGCTGCTAACAAGAACTAGAATATTCTTTGGGAGGTAATGAAGATGAAGGCGAATTAGAGACGCGGTCATTTGTGCAAACAGCAGCCTCAGCACTGAGGGTGGCTAGTTGTGTTTGCAGTGTGAGCAAGGCTCTTAGTTACAGACACAACTCTCTGGGCCAATAGATGGGTCCACATCGCCAGATGGAATTGTAGTCTTCCCCTTTTTTTTTTTTAGGCAAAAAAATCCAGATAGAACTTTTGAAACCTTCAGAAAGAATAAGAAAGCCATCTGGAGAGATTCCCAGAGTAGTTACAGCAGAATGAACAGGAACATCCAATCATCCATAGCATCAAAGCAGATTTTGGTCAATTGGATCTTAAATAAATAACCTTGTTTAATCTTATGAAATAATTAAATGTTTTATTTCTGACTTGTCTCTAAAACTTAGGGAGAAATACATCCGTGTGTGTGTGTGTGTGTGTGTGTGTGTGTGCGCGCGCGCATGTGTTGAAAATTTAAACAATACAAAAGTAAATATTAAAGTCCCCTCTAGTCTTTCCGTTCCCTAGAAGTAAACTATTACTAACATTGATTTTTCTTTTTACTATTACTAATATTGAAGTACTTATGTTTCAAGACTTTTTGTCTGTGTATACAGAAGTATGGTTTTAGGGGCACCTGGGTGGCTCAGTCTGTTAAGTGTCCAACTTCGGCTCAGGTCACAATCTCGCGGTCCGTGGGTTCAAGCCCCGCATCGGGCTCTGGGCTGATGGCTCAGAGCCTGGAGCCTGCTTCTGATTCTGTGTCTCCCTCTCTCTCTAGCCCTCCCCAACTTGTGCTCTGTCTCTCTCAAAAATAAATAAACATTAAAAAAAATTTTTTTTAAAAGAAGTATGGTTTTAGACTCCAAATAAAATAGTTCTGTTCAACAATGTGCTTTTTTACTTTATAGCAAACCGTACCCTTATTATCAGAACATAGAAGTCAACCCCCTTTTTTAATAACTGCAATGTCTATCAGATGATAATACCTGCCTTCTTCCTGGAGAACCTCTTTCTGCTAAATTATATGAAATTTCTATTTTTCACTATTTCATAAAATATAATATTGAATCCTCATACATGAATTTTTGCACAGGTGTGAAAATACTTGTTAGGAGACATTCCAGAAATAGAAGGGACAAACAAATGAGACATTTAAAATGATAATTGCTGCTTTAACATTTGATAATTTATGAGTATTCGTGTGTGTTTGACATTTGACATTAAGGTTTTCTAAATTGGAAAATCTATTTCAGAAATAAGAATTATGGTTTTGATTTGTCATTTAATTGTCAATAAGATGAATCTTACCATGACAGTTATATTCATATTATTCATCTATTTCTCCATTTGTTTATTTGTTTTCCTTATTGCTTCATTGGTTTCTTTACATATTATAGATCTTGGCTCTTTGTTTCCTCGATTTCAAATTTTTTCTGTTTCCACTTCCCTTTTATTTCATCTGTGGTTTCCTTTTCCCTGAGAACTTTCTAAATTATTCCTATCAGTCATCACTTTCTTTTATAATTTATGGGCTGTGTGTCACATGTAGGAAGGGCTTCTCCACCCTTAATGATATAAAAATATTTCTCTGGCATTGTATCTTTTCACGTAGTTTCACATTTGATGTTTTGAGATTTTACGCACCTGGAATTTATTCATGGATGGTCTGGGAATGTAATTCTTTCTAAAATTGGTTCATAAATAATCTAATTTTGAGATAAATGCTTTACTGTATGGTGGTTGACAGCACAGGGGCATTCAGTCCCAGAGATCTTTCCCCGAAGCCCAACTCTGTCCTTTTGTGTCTAGTGACTCTTGGCAGGTTATCACATCTGTAAAATGTAGATATTATGCTGCATGTGCAGAAGACCTGTGGAGAACAAATGGAGACATCCAGGGAAGAAGCATTTAGCACAGGATTGGGACCTGAAGAGAACATAATACATATCGGCTAATCTCGTTATTTGATTTTGAAATAAGTGTCACTGCCATCATTGTCTCTTTCTGCTTAATCATTTTATGTTTGGATGGTGGCTGATTTGCTCTGGAATTAGTTGGCTTGCTTTGTTTGGCTTGGATAAGATTGATTTCCATTTTCTTTTTTGAGAAGATTAAGGCAAAACAAATTGTTCCCCGCTAGACAACTCTTTCCACTTTTCTATGGAGATCGTAAAACCCATTATGTAAGGGCTCTGATTTTCTGCCAAGAAATGAATGCCAAAAGGTTTTGTTACTTGCTTCCCATTACAGTACTTGGAATTTCCAATATGATGCCATCATGCCTAGAGTTAAGTGGTGGCAGGAACTCACATAGCGCCCTGTTTACTTTCTTAAGTTTCATTCTAATTTTAAGATTCTAATCCCAAAATCTCTGTATCCTCCCTAGATAAACCATAAGTAGGAGCAGAGACTCTGTCCCTAGCACAGTGTCGGGCTCGCTATAGATGCTCAATAAATATTCCATGAATAATGAGCAGAACGGCTGTTGTACATCTCATGTGTGCCTTGAAATGATTTCGTTTGCAGAACACTCTTGCAAAATGGACAGTATCATTCCCATTTTACAGATGAAGAAATTGAGCCCAAATGTAACGGACTGAAGATCGAAGATGCATGACCTAAATCAGAGGCTTGGTATCCTTATTGCTGGCGGTGGAGGCATGACCGGCCCTGGGTGGGGTGTGGTACGTGAGTCTCAGCCTGGCATTTCTCAAGAACTGCTCCCATGCTTTCTAGCGAGTATGATCTCAGTGAAAGTGGAACAGGGTCGTGTACCAGGGTACTAAGCAAGACAAACTTTGTGCACGTCCCTGGGAAGCTAAAATAGAGACTCATCATCCCCGCAGCAAGTGATCAAGACCTACTCTTTGCAAATGGGTCAAATTCCAACCGGGCTAGTGGTCAACTCGCCAGTGACAAATAGATTATAACGCAGATTCGGCAGGGAAACGGTGAGTGGGTGTCCCAAAGAACATCACCTGCGAGATGAGTTCCTTTTTCCTGTATTTGCAGGCTTTCTGCCTCTGCCCTGGCTCCCCGATGTACCTTTTTACCAGATGAGCTACACAACAAGACCCGTCAGGAAACTGAAACTTGCAACCCAACAGAAGAGGCTACTTGCCAGATACCATGTCTCAGTATGGCTCTGTTAAGAGTCACCGCTTACGCAATTGCCCTTTCACGAGACAGGCTCGAATTGGAATTGGTAGCAACGTTAAGTTTTGACCTCAGGTCATCTAGCAGCGAGTTCTTGATTGCGATTTCTATACGTGGTTCTTCCAGTAACTGTGGCATCAGGAGCCTTCTAATTTCTCTGGGAATGATACAGTCTGCAGAGCCTGCCTTATACAGAGTTTTAAGGAAAAGGAAAAAAGTCAATCTTGTCTAGGCTGGAGAGGAGGCAGCATGGTTACTCATGGAGACCAGATAGGACAAGCAGCTGCCGGTGGCTCTCAGGGAGGCATCTCAGGCGGTGCGGGAGGCCGAGGGCGGGGCGCCTACGCCAGCCAGGTGGCACGTGTGGAGACTGACTCGGTGGCTGGTGGTTAGACGGCCATTGGGCCAGAGTCTCTGAAATGACTTCACATGAACAGCGTCAGGAGATGCCGGGAGGACCAAAAGCAGACCGTCACCGCGTGACCAGCGCACGTGTTCCATCGAGGAATGGGTTTGGCCACAAATACAAAAAATGAACAAACAGAGGTTCTAACGACGGAGGATTTTGTAGGTCTGCCAGATTCTTCCTCTTCTTCCGTTTCTCTGTACTTGACAAAATGACCATTGCAACCAGAGCCCTCATGTGCGCATTTCAGATAGGAAGACACAGAGTGGTGATGGGCAGAGAGCCAAGTTTGCTTTTTGTTTGATTCAAAAAGGGCCTCCCTGCCCCAAGGACATCTGCTGCCTCCACGGAACAGAGCATTGTCACAGACCACCCCGTCACTGCCAGAGAAATCGAACCGTTCAGCTGCTCTCCCCTCTGCTCTGAAACAACATTAGTTTGTTCGGAAAGGAGAAGAAGGGTACTGGGCAGACAAACTTAGTATCACCATAGGAATTAATTTTTTTTTAATTCTGTAATTACCAAAATTGCAATTTGATTACTAGGTAATTTTCTGTATATGAAAAATCATATTTCAAAAATCATAATCAGTTAAAATATATCATGGTTTTTAGTACCATATTTTGGATTTTTACCCTTTTTATTTTTTTAAATTTATTTATTTTGAGAGAAAGCCCATGTGCCTGGGCGGGGGAGAGGCAGAGAGCAAGGGAGAGAGAGAATCTCAAGCAGGCTCCCCACTGACAGCGTGGGGCTCAATCCCACAAACTGTGGGACAAAGACCTAAGCTGAAATCAAGAGTCAGATGCTCAACTGACTGAACCACCCAGGTGCCCCAGATTTTTACCCTTTTTAAACAATCCTCGGACCTCAAAATTTTTGAGATGACTGGGGCCTCTCTCAACCTCTGAAAGAGTTGACACTGATATTAAGATAGATTATAAATGTTTGTATACATAAATAGAATGCATAGATCTAAGGGTGAGGAATTAAAGAAAATGGGAAAAGTATAAAAATAGTGATAAGGGAGTAAATTCTACAATTCTCGCTCTGACAAAGATTGATAGACTGGAACAGAGTGAAATATAGTGGCCATAGCAAAACCCTCTTTCTGTACTTCTAGTTAAATTAGCTAGAAGTAGAGAACTGAAGGCATTTGTGACCTTAGTTTTGAGAAAGGTGGCTTTAAAGAAAGTGTAAGCAAAAAGAAGGAAAACTATCCCCAGGTCAAATTATCATCCGCAAAGAACAAATAGGCCCACATCAGTAACATCAACGAATCTTCGACAAAGTAGCAAAGGCAATACGATGAAGAAAAGGTCATGTTTTCAACAGTTGGTGCTGGAGCAAAAAGTAATGAATCTAGATGCAGACTTTATACCCTTCACGAACATTCACCCAGAATTGCTCATAGATCTAAAGACGTAAATGTGAAAGGCAAAACTATAAAACTCCTAGATTTGAGAGTGGAAAATCTATATACCTTTGGGCGTGGAATGCCATTTTAGTAGGACACCAAAGGCACAATCCGTGCAAGAAATCTTGGTTAGCTGAACTTCATTAAAATTTAAGAACTTTTTTGGGGCGCCTGGGTGGCTCAGTCGGTTAAGCGTCCGACTTCGGCTCAGGTCGTGATCTCGCGGTCCGTGAGTTCGGGCCCCGCGTCGGGCTCTGTGCTGACAGCTCGGAGCCTACAGCCTGTTTCAGATTCTGTGTCTCCCTCTCTCTCTGCCCCTCCCCTGCTCGTGCTCTGTCTCTCTCTTTCTCAAAAATAAACATAAAAAAAAAAAAAAAAGAAGAAGCAAAAGATCTGAATGGACACCTTGCCAAAGAATTTATACAGATGACAAGGAAACATACGAAAAGATGTTGAATGTCAGATGTCACTGGGGAAGTGCAAATAGAACAACAGGGGTCAAAATCCAAAACCCTGACACTAGCCATTGCTGACAAGGATGTGGGGCAACAGAAGCTAGTTGCTGGTGGGAATACAAAAGGGTGCAGCCGCTTCGGAAGATCCGAACTAAAGATACTGTCGCCGTACAATTCAGCAACCACGCTCCTTTGTGCTTCCCCAAGTAGTTGAAAACTGTCCACACAGATATCTGCACACGGATGTTTACAGCAGCTTTGTTCATAATTGCCCAAACTTGGAAGCGCTGAGATCTCCTTCAGGAGGTGAACGGATAAGTGAACTGTGGTCTATCCAGACAATAGAATGTTATTCAGTGCTAAAAAGAAATAAGCCACGAAAAGACTGGGAGGAAGCTTAATTTCATATTGCTCAGCAGGAGAAGCCAATCCAAAGGGCTCCAGACTGTATGAGTCAAACTCTATTACATTGTGAAAGAGCCAAAACTATGGAGGCCATAAAAGGATCGGTGATTAGTGGGGATTATGGGGGAAGGAGGAATAAATAGGCAGATCAGAGAGGATTTTCAGAGCAGTGGAACTATTTCATATGATGTTATGATGGTGGATACATGTCATACATGGGCCAAAACCCATAGGATGTACAACACCAATAGTGAACCGTAAACTATGGAATTTGGGTGACATTCACATCATGTCATGTCATGTGTCAGTGTAGATTTGTTGATTATAACAAATGTACCCTCCAATAAGAATGTTGACAGAGGGAGAACCTAGGAGAGGGACCAGGAGATGTGTGCATTGTCTATACTTTTCTCTCAACTTCATTGTGAACCAAATAAACCTATGCTAAAAAAAATAAAGACTGTAAAAAAAAAATTAAAAAGTGGTAAGAAAAGATAGGGAGATTTCGTGATCTGAGAACCTAAAATGTAAAATAGTCTAGGAAGATAAAACATTCCTAAAGGAATTTAGACAACAAAGTCACGTGAGAAAGAGAGAAAAGATAGCTAAAGCAACATCTGGGGTCATATAAGGAGCTCTTTACTGTGTCGTGATTTTTAGAGGGCAGGTAGAAAATAGGAAAGGATGGGTGCCGGCGTGGCTCAGTCAGTTCAGTGTCCGACTCTTGATTTTCATTCAGGTCATGATCTAGTTCATGATCAGGTTCATGAGATCCAGCCTCACAGTGGACTCTGTGTTTCCTTGAGAAACAAGAGCTACCTCAAAATATTTCAAATGCTGTCAAATAGAAGGATTAAATCAGTTTCGATCTCCCTAACTTCTGTCTCCCCTTTATCTGCTTCGTTTTTTTTTTCTTAGCCCTTAATACTATTTAATATATTATGCATTTTACTCATTCTTATGTATTATCTGTCTCCTCCACTCAAAAATAAACACGAGCACAGGGATTTTTTTTTTCTTTTTAATGTACGGCTTTCATCCCAGGGCCTAAAATACTGTCTGGGAACATAGTAGATACTCAGGAAATATTTGTTGACAGACTGACCAAACGAATGAACGTTTCTATGTAGTTTCAAGAGCCTAAAATCGGTACCACACTGAGTGACCAACCGTAGAGGAGTGGCCTCATTAAATGCCAAGTCCTTGTCATCAGAAGAGGCTAGATGGCTAGAACACTGGATAAAGGTCGGATTCAAAGTCTCCTAAAAGATTTTTCAGCTCAAGGATTTTATGCTTTTTGACAATGACTTCCATGGTAAGCAGAGGATGATAAGAGTTCCTACGTTTTGAGCGATGTAGTACATGTGAGTAGATTTATGCTGAATGATGGATGTATTATCATCATCAACCCTTTCCTGTTCAATATTTTCAGCCATCGTCTTGAATGTCAACACAGAGACTTGCTACCCATATCTGAGGCTGGCGCTGGGCTAGGAAAGATGGCAAAAATGTAAAAGAGAGAATAATTCTAAAATTTGACCACTTGAAACAAAGCAGGTGGTAAGAGGCCAGGGGAGAAGTCGGAAGTAGCTGTTGGCAACCCTGCAAGCTGGGTGTTGTGTTCAAGGAAATGGTGAAGTAGACAGAGGAGTGCTTCTCTGAACTTTGCCTCATTGGAGAGGATGAAGTCCTGGCTGCATTAGAGGAAATCCAATAAGACATCAAGAGTCTGAGAAGGCTGAAGCTATCGAACCTGAGACAAGAGTGAGAGAAGAGGAGAAGCCACATCCTCAGAGCTGACGGTGAGCATGAGGTTCTCCACGCGCGGAGGATATGCCTACACTACTTTCAGGTCTCAGCACAAGCACCAGCGGATCCGGGAAGACTGTGTGTGCCGGTGTGCCTCCCTCTTACCCCCGTCACCCTCGCCACATGATATGGAAGCATCGGCCTTCTTGTCCCTCTTCCCACAACCGTGAAAAATTGATCAGGGCGGGGCTGAGCCCTCCTCGCTGCCACACTCCTGGCACCGAGCTCGAGGCCTGGTGCACACTGAGCACCTCAGAAATACGAGCTGGATAAACCAAGAAGCAGTGATGACACCTCTGGAAACATCAAAGCCAAGGATACAAGGGCAAGTAAAAAAAAAAATGTGAAGAAGAGCCAGAAGGAAGAATGGGAGAGGTTGGCAGGGGAAGGCGCGACGAGGAGAAGGGTAGAGAGAGAAGAAAGAGGAGGGAAAACTGCCATAAAGAAGGGAAGCAGGAGGGAACCCTGCCTCACAGAGCGCCATGACAGACACGAGGCTTGTCCCTCAAAAAAAGAAGTACCGAGCCGTGAGGAGGCTCTCAAGCACTTCCGGGTCCTGCTCAGCAGAACCCGCATCAGGAGCGGTGGCAACCACATGGAGGCCTGATGGGGCCACTTGGGAAGTCTTCCCGGAGTCTGTCCATGTGAGCTACCTGATCCTTAGGCCTCCGCTCTCCCCTGCCGAGTCCAGGCAGCGCTCCGCACCCTGAGAAGAATCTGAGAACGAGAGCTTGAGAATTGGAAGGGAAGAAACTAAAGGATCTAGAGAGAGAATAAAGAGGACCGGCGTGGCACCTGGTCGCCTGAGTTTGAATCCTAGGTCCCTCGCTTACCCGCCAAGTGCCTTTTGGAAAATTATTTGCATTTCCTGGAGCCTCAGTTTCCCTACGTGGAAAGGAGCCATAATAACACCTTTCTCGTTGGGGTGTAATGAAGATGAAACAAGATAACATACAATTAACATAAAGCATCCGGGCCAGTTGGCTTCTAGAACGTAGCAGGCACTCAATAAATATTCGTTCCTTCTCTCCCTCTCGGTTGCACAGAGGGTTCATTTTCCTTATTTCTCCCTACAGGTATTTGGGATTTAAGAACAAGCCGGGAAGGGAACAGCTGTTCTGCCAATGGTAAGAGAACTGGGAGATGGGTCCTCAATGCTGTCCTGTTTTCTACTTTTTCCTCCAATGACTCAAATGCAGCCAGAAAGAACCTGCATTTCAAAATGTGCAGGAGACAAAAGGCAAATGGAATAGAATCCAAAGAGACCCTTGTGAGTTGGAGGAAAAGGTCACATCTAAGGGATGCGAGACAAGAGTCAGTGGAAGCTCCCACACCCGGTTCAGGCAACCCAAGTGTGTAGAGATAAACATCACGCCTAGATTGACACGCTTCCTGGTCCTCCATTTACATGCATACTTTGGAACATACAGAAGAAGCTTTACATTTCTATTTGCTTAATTTAAATTGAAAATTGTATTTCTGTGGGAATGCAAGCTGGTGCAGCCACTGTGGAAACCAGTGTGGAGGTTCCTCAAAAAATGAAAAATAGAACTACCCTATGACCCCGAAATTGCACTACTAGGCATTTATCCAAGGGATACAGGAGTGCTGTTTTGAAGGGACACATGCACCCCCATGTTTATAGCAGCACTATTGACAATAGCCAAAGTATGGAAAGAGCCCAAGTGTCCATCGATGGATGAATGGATAAAGATGTGGTGTGCACATATACAATGGAGCATTACTCGGCAATCAAAAAGAACGAAATCTTGCCATTTGCAACTACGTGGATGGAACTGGAGGGTATTATGCGAAGTGAAATTAGTCAGTCAGAGAAAGACAAAAATCATATGACTTCGCTCATATGAGGACTTTAGAGACAAAACAGATGAACATAAAGGAAGGGAAATTAAAATAATATAAAAACAGGGAGGGGGACCAAACATAAGAGACTCACAGATATGGAGAACAAACAGAGGGTTACTAGAGGGGGTGTGGGAGGGGGGATGGGCTAAATGGGTCAGGGGCACTAAAGAATCTCCTCCTGAAATCATTGTTGCACTCTATGCTAACTAATTTAGATGTAAATTTAAAAAAAATAAAAAAATATAACAAGTTTAAGATAAATAAATAAAACACTAAAAATAAAAATAGTGAAAATTGTATTTTTGATGTTTTACACTAATTTGTATGTATCATGAACCCTTAGCCAAGCATAACTCAATGGTGTTGGGTAACTGAGCTTGAGTTCGAATTAATAGGACAACTAACATGAAGTCAGTGCCTGAATGCCTCAAATAGATTAAATGGCCTCTTTCATTTTCCCCAAATATCTTCAGGCTATTCCAACACAACATGGTCAAGATGACTCAGAAGAAAAAGCAACAGGCCCCATCCTCATTCGTGAGTCTTATAGACTGAGGAACGCTTTCTTATAAGCATGAAGGACACTCAGAATCTAGACCTCAAATCCTGGGGGGGGGGGGGGGGGAACATTCTGAGAACAATTACAGTAATGAATAACCAAAGGTCACCACCATTATGAACCCAAGAAACAAACCGTGTAAGAAAAGACTCTTACTTCGCCAAAAATGAGGAATCTCGGTAGTTTCTTCAGGGTGATTTTGGAGACACGTGAACGCAACAGTCCAGTTTTCTCCGAGGGTGTAGAAAAGAAGGGAATTAAAGTGCCCTTTGGGGGTGAACTTCATTTACAGGATGAGGAGGAAGAAAATGTGCTAAGCCCACAGAATAAGTGCATCAGAAGGAATGGCCGTCTAGGTGGACGAGGGGTGACAATTCCAGTAGAGCCCGGACGCAGCCGCTGATGTGGGGACTCAGAGAAGTGCAGGTGGGAGAAGAACAGGTGAGGCCAGGGTGACTCAGCAGGTGGCTAAGGTGGCTCAGTATTCATCGAGCAGCCAGCTGGCGCCTAGCTCAGCTTCCTAGGTACTAAATACTAGAAATCACGCATCCTGGACGAGGGATGTCCCTCTTTGGTAAGTAGGGGGCTCCAGCGTCCTGCCAGATTCTGAGAGCCGAGGGATGAGCTAGACAAAGACCGTGTGGTCAAGCGAGCTTGTGATCCAGCTCTGTGCTGTAGGATTTCCTCACGAGCAGTCCGTCTTCCCTCCCGGGCAACCTTACGATACCAGCCCTTTTTTCCAGACCCCGAACGATGGTCCACGTGGCTGAACTTTCCAGGGCACTGATGACCCATCAGAAGGCAGTCATGAGAAGCCAGACTGCTGTGTCCTACCTCAGAGAGCCCTTTTACAGGTCAGGTAATAAATGTGGAGCCCTAAACTGTGGCACAGGAGAAAAAGTAAGTTGGTTCAAGAAGAGATTGGAGGAAATATGTTAGACAAGGCCCTGCGTGATGAGGCAATGAGAGGCTCGTGCGGTGGGTGAGATGGGGGGTGGAGGGGGAAGAGCAGCTTCCCTTGGTGTTGATTTAAAGAACCTCAGTGTCCCCTGTCTTCACACATCTCTTCATTCAGGTGTCAGGGATGGAATATAGCAGTGGATTCACCAGGGATTCCCGGTAGGCACTTACTCTCCCTGGAACAAACATGAAAGCGTGAAAGCATGGCTTCAGCCTTTATTTTGCATAACGAAGGTAGTCAAATGAAAATAAAAAGTCGCTGCTGGGTACGTGTCGGACACAGCAAAACCGTGGAGGCGTGCAAAAGAGTTTGCGAAGTAAAAACAGACCGTGAGTCTGACTGGTGAAGGGATGCTTAAGTTTCAGGAAACTAGCAGAGCGTAGCATAAAGGAAAATAAACTTTGGTATTGCAAGTCCTGGCTCAAGGCCCGGCTCTGCCGTTACTAACTACGGCATTATAGCTCTGGTTGAGGATTTCTTCATCTGGAAGTACCTCATACCTCACTTGAAGTAGCCATCTGACTTACACAGGAACAGCAGTAAGGCTTCTTCTCCGTTAGGACAATTCACGGTGAGAATGAGCCTGGACGGTTGCATGGGGTTGAGGGAGGGAGCCCAACTACCACGGCCGGAGACCCACGAGAACGCGTCTCAGCCCAGGGGCCTCCCTCACCCAGCCCTCAAATTAAGCACAGGTGTCCAAATGTGTCCGGCCATCTAGACAATCTTGGAAGGAAAGACCTGGCAGGTTGCTGTCACTGAAAGAAAGGACGCGTTATCATTGACCTTGAGGGACGAGCCTCTGACGACTTCGGACTGGACCAGAACCAGAGCCTCAGAACTCAGCTAGGGGAACTGAGGCTAGCACCTGCACATAGAGAAAGGCGGACAATCTGTTCGATGCCTGACGTGGCATGACTTCCCTCCAGTGTGGAACCATAGCCGGATCAAGGGCAGGGAGGTCTGGGAACAGAAATAAATCAAAAACCGGTGTCGGAATATTATTTGCCAAGTGATGTTAATGGATCCCTTATGCAAGGAGCGTTCTCTGGTCCAGCAGGCTTGGGAAACACTGCAAACACATTTCACAAGCGTGCATTAATCAAGGGCTGGACTTGACCCAGGACAAAACTCTTTCAGCCCTGCAGCCATACCAACAAGTCTTAGGATTTTGAATGAGCCACTCCCTCTGCCTGGAATCCTGTTCCTCCTAATCATCACGTGACCGCCACCTTCTTGTTATGAGGTTCTGAGCTCAAATGCACCTTTCCAGAGAAACTTTTCCAATCACAGGAGTTAAACCAGCCATCAGCCCTCTCTGTCATCTTTTAGTGACCAATTTTCATTTTCTGCACGTTCCGTGAGCTCCATGCAAGCATGAATTTTTCTTCCTGTTCATCACTGAATTCCAGATACATTTGTGTCTGGCACAAACTGAACACTCAGTAAGTGTTTGTAAATAAATCGTTGGAGAGGCATCTGCTGTTTCCTATGATACAGTTTGGAATATCATATCCAGCTTCAACCTTGTTTTGTATAGGTGGGAAAACATTTGCCCCAGGAGGCAAACCGGCTTGCCCAGGTGGTAGCATTCACTGTAAGCACAAGGAAAAGTCAGACAGACCGGGGTCCCAGGTGGAGGAAGAAGGAGTCAACATGTATAGAGAGGCCCCTGGGTGCTTCTCAGGATCAAAGTTTACATCATCCCTTTGTACTTAGGTGCATTTCTTCAGATGAGGAAACCATGCCGATAAAAGGCGTGATTTAAACGTGAACACAGGTCTAAGGGAAGCCACAGCCTGTGACCATTATACTGCACCACACTGCCTTCTTGGAGCGGAAGAATCTCCCATTGCCTTAATCATCAGTGGCAAGAAGTAACCAGGTGAAAGGTGAGTGCCCGCTCACAGACCCCAAAGTCCAAGGGCAGAGCATGCCTGAGAACAAGTGTGGAGTTAAAGCTTTTTAAATTCCACCCTTCAAGAACAGCGCTGGTCCCAAACCTGGAGTCAGGATTGGTCTGCAGATGGGACGTGAGTGCCTTGCACTTGCAGGGTTTCTCATGTGGGAGCAAGGAACGAGGCAAAGCATCGTAACTACCTACCCCAGAAGGTAACGTCGGAGCAAGCCAAGGAGATGAAAACCTTCTGCAGATATTCTAGCTTCCTCTTTTATTCAACTGATGCATAAAGAGGCAATTGAAGACGTATATCCTTGGGGCAGCCTGGGTGGTTCGGTCAGTTAAGCATCCGACTTCGGCTCAGGTCATGATCTCGCGGTTCGTGAGTTCTAGCCCCGCGTCAGGCTCTGCCCAGACAGCTCGGAGCCTGGAGCCTGCTTCGGATGCTGTGCCTCCCTCTCTCTCTTGCACTCCATCTCTTTCTTTCTCAATAAATAAATAAACATTTAAAAAATAAATAAATATTTTTTAAAAGACATATATCCTTCATTCAACAAATACTCAGTGAGCATTCGCACTGCGTTATACGCTGGTGGTCGTGGTGACCAGGACAGAGAGAGTCCTTGTCCTCTTTGATAAATGTTGGCTGAATGAATGCATGAATGTAGGAATTAGCGAATGCAGCTACGGAGGGGCAGGGCGTCTAGAGCTGCCGGCTACGCTTCAAGAGGTGTGCACTTAGCTTTGACAAGAACTATACGTATCATTCTAGGGGAAAAGCACCTGATTACCTCTTAGCTCACTATTTCTCACCCACGTGTCAGTTTACCTTGGGGAAACTTGGTTTTGAGTTCTCTGGAAGAAGCTATTCTATTGTGCCTCTGTTTGATGAAGCAGGTCTGATCAAGCACCAGCCACACCTGCTTCTTCTCTGTCCTGGTAAACTGACCCCGAGAGTCTCCTCTAAACAACTTTGATTTAAAAAGTCTTTTTCGGGGCGCCTGGGTGGCACAGTCAGTTAAGCGTCCGACTTCACGGATCTCGCGGTCCGTGAGTTCGAGCCCCGCGTCGGGCTCTGGGCTGATGGCTCGGAGCCTGGAGCCTGTTTCGGATTCTGTGTCTCCCTCTCTCTCTGCCCCTCCCCCGTTCATGCTCTGTCTCTCTCTCTGTCCCAAAAATAAATTTTAAAAAGTTGAAAAAAAAAATTAAAAAAAAATAAAAAGTCTTTTTCACTTTCAAGAGAAGATGTGGTACAAAATAGCCTCTCTATCCATCAGGGCTCTCCAAAGAAACAGACCCGATATAGGATACGTATATATTTAGAGAGAGAGAGAGATTTATTGTAGGAAACTGGGTCATGTGACTGTGGATGTGTCCCATCTTTAATCTATAAGGCAGGCTGGCTGTGGAAACTCAGGAAGGAGTTCTATGTTACAGTCTTGAGGCAGAATTCTTTCTCTGAAAGACTCCATTTTTGCTCTTGAAGCCTTCAACTGCTTGGATGAGGCCCGCTCCCATTATCAACGGACATCTCCTTTACTCAAAGTCAGCTCATCATAATAATCACACCTACAAAACACCTTGACAGCAATGTCTATTCCAGTTGTGTTTGACCAAATGATGGGGCACCACAGCCTAACCAAGTTGACATATAAAATTAATCATCACTGCCTCTTTTTTTATTTTATTTTTTTAATGTTTATTTTTGAGAGAGAGAGAGAGAGAGAGAGAGAGAGACAGAGCATGATCGGTGGAGGGCAGAGAGAGAGGGAGACACGGAATCCGAAGCAGGCTCCAGGCTTGAGCTGTCAGCGCAGAGCCCGATGCGGGGCTCGAACTCAGGAGCCGTGAGATCATGACCTGAGCCGAAGTCGGACGCTCAACTGACTGAGCCATCCAGCCGCCCCAATTATTACTGCCTCTTAAAGAAACCCAGGTGTTTTGTGTGACTTAACTAAAGCATGTGGCTAAGTTATTGTTTTATATTTCTCAGCAACAGTTGCAAACGAAGCCAATGATACCTCAGAAACTCAGTCAGAAAAATGAAAGTAAACCAGAAACACAGAACAAAAGTTGTGTTTTCACTGTTTAAGGGGATACTGACTGCAAGTCTGCTGATCTTTGAGAGACTGATTGTTAAAATAAAGAGCCTGCAAAATAGCCAGACTAGTCGCTGGGGTCACCACAATGGCCAGGACGCCAGCCAAGATGGTGGATCATCACAGGACGTTGGCTCCCTCCGCGAAATGAGACCCAAGGAGACTATAAAAGGATAGATAGACTTCAGGGATTACAGAGGATGAAGAGGAGAAGGAGAAGAAGGCGAGGAAGACAGAGGAGAGTGGAGGAGGAAGAAAAGGAACCAGCAGAGGAGAAGGAGTTGGAGGGAGAGGAGGAGGAGTGGGTAGGGAAGGGGAAGAGGAAGAAGATGAAGGAGGAGGAGGAGGAGGGGGAGGAAGGGGGAAGGAAGGGAAGGAGGGGGAGGGAGAAGGGGGGAGGAGGGAGAAGAGGGGAAGGAGGGAGGGGGGAGAAGGAAGAGAGGGGGAGGAGGGAGGAGGGAGAAGGGGGAAAGGAGGGAGGGGGGAGAAGGAAGAGAGGGGAGGAGGAAGAGAGGGGGAGGAGGGAGAAGGGGGAGGAGGGAGAAGGGGGAATGAGGGAGGGGGAAGAAGGAAGAGAGGGGGAGGAGGGAGGAGGGAGAAGGGGGGAAGGAGGGAGGGGGGAGAAGGAAGAGAGGGGAGGAGGAAGAGAGGGGGAGGAGGGAGAAGGGGGAGGAGGGAGAAGGGGGAATGAGGGAGGGGGAAGAAGGAAGAGAGGGGGAGGAGGGAGGGGGGAGAAGGGGGGAAGGAGGGAGGGGGGAGAAGGGGGGAAGGAGGGAGGGGGGAGAAGGAAGAGAGGGGGAGGAGGGAGAAGGGGGAGGAGGGAGAAGGGGGAGGAGGGAGAAGGGGGGAAGGAGGGAGGGGGAAGAAGGAAGAGAGGGGGAGGAGGGAGGAGGGAGAAGGGGGAGGAGGGAGAAGGGGGAGGAGGGAGAAGGGGGGAATGAGGGAGGGGGAAGAAGGAAGAGAGGGGGAGGAGGGAGGAGGGAGAAGGGGGGAAGAAGGAAGAGAGGGGGAGGAGGGAGAAGGGGGGAATGAGGGAGGGGGAAGAAGGAAGAGAGGGGGAGGAGGGAGAGAGGGGGAGGAGGGAGAGGGGGGAGGAGGGAGAGGGGGAGGAGGGAGAAGGGGGAGAGGAGGGAGAAGGGGGAGAGGAGGGAGAAGGGGGGATGCCTCCTCTAGACACAGACACATGTCCCCCAGGGTGTGACACTGCCCCTGGATGAGAAGCCTGGGACTCAGGCCCCGCCCCAGCCAGCTACCCACATAGTTGACCTGGGCTCAGGTGCACAGGAGAGAGCGCCAGGCAGGGGGCTCCCTCAAAAGGAAGCACCCAACTGGCCAACCTATGTTAGTGAAAACAAAAGTACTCGCACTGGAAAAAAAAAAAAAAACACCCAGTAATTTAAAATGAGAATTAGAGGGGCGCCTGGGTGGCACAGACAGTTAAGCTTCCACCTTGGGCTCAGGTCATGATCTCACAGTTCTTGAGTTCGAGCCCCGTGTGGGGCTCTGTGCTGACAGCTCAGAGCCCGGAGCCTGCTTTGGATTCTGTGTCTCCCTCTCTCTCTGCCCCTCCCCCACTCACGCTCTGCTCCTGTCTCGAAAATAAATAAACATTTCAAAAAATGAGAATTAGAAATACCTAAGGCGGGCAGGTGTACTGCAAAATAAGGCTAAGGATTATGTCTGGGGAGGGCACAGAGGGGCAGGAGGCCGGGGTAAGAGGGAGGGAAATGTTTTCATTTTACATGTATTTTACACACTCAGCGTGTAGGCGGAAAAGAATGTAAAAAAACGAATAAACAACTGCTTTAAAGCTAAAAGTGAACCCACATAGAACCATCAATCAGGCCCTAGAAATTGAAAACGTTAAGTTTCGAAAACCTTACTTTAGGCCAGACGAGCTTCCTTTTCCCTAGAAGGAGACGTTATCCTGATTTTTATTCTCCTTTCTTTGTTTTTAATGTCTTTGCCACTATGCATGCCTCCCTATATAATATAGTTGTTTTGACTGTTTTTGAAATTTATATAAATGGAGTTTATATTTACTCTTCTGCTCACCATTGTGAGACCCACACGTGTTTTCGCACGTAGCTATTGCCTGTTCGTTTTTATTGCTGTACAATAATACATTGCATGAATATGCCACAACTTACATACTAATTTTATGCCACTAATTACATACTAATTTTATTAGTAAAGAATAAAATAAAAATAAGCTTCTGTCTCAAAAGTTTAGAAAAATGGCAACATAATAAATCAAAGGAAAGCAGAGGAAGAAAAAAAATTAAGATAAAACAAGAAATTTATGAATTAGGAAACCAGAAAAAGAGTAGACATAATAAATACATAACTTATTGATTTTAAGAAGATTAAAAAAAATAAAAAGAGTAAAATAAATAAACCAAAAGCTAATCTAATTATTTTTAAGTTTTATTTTTTATATTTGAGAGAGACAGAGAGACAGAGAGCGAGCAGAGGAGGGGAAGAGAGAGACGGAGACAGAATCTGAAGCGGGCTCCAGCCTCTGAGCTGTCAGCACTAAGCCGGACACGGGGCTCAAACTCATAAGCAGTGAGATCATGACCTGAGCCGAAGTCAGACACCCAACCAACTGAGCCACCCAGGCACCCCCTGTAAACCGGAAGCTAATCTAATCAACAAAAGTGAGGGTGGCCAGGGGTGTTCAATACACAAAATAAGAAAGAATAAGAGGAAAATAAACACAGAAACAATAAAACAATCAGAAGAGACTACCTTGCTGAACTGAATTCAAATAAATTTGCAAACATGGCTGAAATGAGTAATCTTCTAGGAAAACATAAAATGCGTAAATTTTGTACCTGGGTGGCTCAGTCGGTTAACCATCTGATTCTTGATTTCAGGGCAGGTCATGATCTCACGGTTGTGGGATTGAACCCTGCATTGGACTCTGAGTTGGGCATGGGGCCTGCCTGGGATTCTCTCTCTCTCCCCCTCTGCCCCTCCCCCACTCGCATTTGTTTGCTCTCTCTCTCTCAAATATATATAGAGATTAAAAAATGAATTTAAAAAATGGGTAATTTTCTGGGAAAAGTATAATTTAAATACAATTTAAAATACATTTTAGGAAGCTAATAGGTATGCATAAAACAAGCAGAGAATTAAAAATGCTCCACATCACTCATCATCAGGGAAAAACAAATCAAAACCACAATGAGATACCACCTCACACCTGTCAGAATGGCTCACATTAACAACTCAGGCAACAACGGATGTTGGCGAGGATGCGGAGAAAGGATCTCTTTTGCATTGTTGGTGGGAATGCAAGCTGGGACAGCCACTCTGGAAAACAGTATGGAGGGTCCTCAAAAAACTAAAAATAGAACTACCCTACAACTCAGCAATTGCGCTACTAGGCATTTATCCAAGGGATACAGGTGTGCTGTTTCGAAGGGACACGTGCAACCCCATGTTTATAGAAGCACTATCAACAATAGGCAAAGTACGGAAAGAGCCCAAATGTCCATCGATGGATGAATGGATAAAGAAGAAGCGGTATATATATACAACGGAGTATTACTCGGCAATCAAAAAGAACGAAACCTTGCCATTTAACTACGTGGATGGAACTGGAGGGTATTATGCTAAGGAAATTAGTCAGAGAAAGACAAGTATCATATGAATTCACTCATATGAGGAATTTAAGATACTAAACAGATGAACACAAGGGAAGGGAAACAAAAATAATATAAAAACAGGGAGGGGGACAAAACAGAAGAGACTCATAAATATAGAGAACAAACAGAGGGTTACCGGAGGGGTTGTTGGAAGGGGGATGGGCTAAATGGGTAAGGGGCATTAAGGAATCTCCTCCTGAAATCATTGGTGCACTATATGCTAACTAATTTGGATGTGATTTAAAAAAAAATTAAAAACAAGCAGAGAATTGGCACGCCTTCTGTCACAAGATACGCCAGGGTCAACGATTGTAAGGGACAGAGGTTCCCACTGTAATGTGTTTCAGAGCAAAGAGAAAGAAGGAAATCTCTCATCTTCTTTTAATGACATGAACCTAAATAACATCAACAGCAAAACTTAACCTCTCTCTCTCTTATACTTTCTCCCCACCCCCCACCCCAATTCTTACACACACACACCATACACACACACCGAACTCGGTGATAACTATTGAGGGAAAATCCTAAACACAATACTGGCAAACCAAATTCCATCAGCCTGTGGAAAGAATAATACTTTATACCAAACACTCTTAATTCCAGCTACATAAGAATAGTTCAATATCATGAAATCTAGTAATTTAATTTATTAGCTCAAGAGATCACAGTAATGAAAGGTTTTAAATAGATGACATTAACAGGTTGTACCATCTCTGTAGACACCAAAAGACATTTGGTAAACTCAATAACCATTCTTTTTTTTTTTTTTTAAGTTTATTTGTTTTGAGAGAGAGGGAAAGAGCACACACGAACAGGGGAGGGGAAGAGAGAGAAGGAGAGAGAGAATCCCAAGCAGGCTCCACAGGATCAGCACAGAGCCCAACTCGGGCCCTGAACCCATGACCTGAGCTGAAATCAAGAGTTGGATGCTCAACTGACTGAGCCACCCAGGTGCCCAATAATCATCCTTAATTAAAAATAATAATAGTAAGGGCACCTGGGTGGCTCAGTTGTTAAGTTTCCCCTTTGGCTCAAGTCATGATCTCACAGTTGGTGGGTTCAAGCCCCACATCAGGCTCTCTGCTGTCTGCACGGAGCCTGCTATGGATCCTCTGTCTTCCTCTCTCTCTGCCCCTCCCCTGCTTGCACTCTCTATCAAAAAAAAAATATATAAACATGAAAAAAGGTAAAAAAAATAATAATAATAGTAAAATGGAAAAAGATGAATCATTCTTCAATATGATAAAAAAACAAAACCTCAGCCCCCAAACAAATATCATAAGGGAAACACTGGAGAGGGTCCTACCAAAGCCAGGGAGTGGACAAGAATGTCTCCTCTCATCTCTATTATTTAACATTGTCTCAGAGGTCCTAGCAAGTCTATTATACAAGGCATAAATTACAAGCAAAATTGGAACAAAGGAACAAATTATTATTTGCAAATAATATTATTGTAAATATAAAAACTGAAGAGAATAAATTGAAAAAGCATGTATGCAATAAGAGAAGTTGGCACAATAGTGTGTCTGTATTTATTTACAAATAAGTATCTTCCATCAGCCCAAATAAGACCACATAAAAAGATATACAAAGAGTGGGGAAAATACTAACAATAGCAACAGAAAGGGCGAAATAGTTAGGAATAAGATTACCAAAAATTGTGTATGTTTTTATAGAAAGAAAGAAGTAAAACGCAGGCGAGACACAATGACGAAGAACTGGAAAAATGGGCCATGTTCTTGGACAGAAAGATTCAACATAGTAAATATATCCCTTCTAATTAGGCTACATTATAAATTTATTGTGGTAGCAATAAATGTCAACAGGGTTTGGGGGAGGTTACAGGGACCCAGAACAGATGATTTGAAGGTTCTAAGAGAGAAATAAACAAGAATGGTTAAATGATTTTTTGAGGAAAAAGTAGCAATGAGAGGTGACCAGCTCTCCCAGATATTAAAACACTACAGAGTTACAAAAACCAGCAGGTACTAAACAGGCTGACAGGCAAATAAAAGAAATAGTGAAAAATGACTTCAACAAATAAGAACAATGACTTCAACAAATATGAACAACGACCTCAAACGGACTCAGGACAACTGCATTGCTATCTGGAAAAACATAAAATTGTCTTCATACTTCATAATATCATATATACACACACACACACACACACACACACACACACACACACACACACATATATATATATATGATATTATACCAGTTTCTATAATAGTATACCAGAAACAAACTCAAGAAACAAGAATTCTTTCCAATCCTACAATAGTGGGGGAAAGCCTTTATTGCTCGACTCAAAATGAAGAAACCATTAAAAAAAAAAAATTGAGACGTTTATTTTTGAGAGGGAGGAGGAAGGGCAGAGAGAAGGAGACACAGAATCCAAAGCAGGCTCCAGGCTCTGAGCTGTCAGCACGGAGCCCGCCAGGGGGCTCGGACCCACGAACTGTGAGATCATGACCTGAGCTGAAGCCCGACGCTCAAACGACTGAGCCACCCAGGTGCCCCTCCATAAAAATATTTTAAAAATAACTCTGCTCAGGTATAATTCACTATGAACAAAGCTGGGACAAACTGGGAAAACCATTGGCAATCCATCACAGCAAAAGACTAAACTCTCTAACGTTTATAGAACTCACAGAAATTGTTAAGGAATAGAACAACACACGAGAAACATGGATAAAGAATACCAACAGATTATGAAAAAAGAAATATAAATGGAAGAATGCATCAGCTTCTTCATGACAAGACAATACATGAAAACCATACCGAAATGCCAGCTTTTACCCCTCGGGCTGGAAAAATATAATAGGGTTATAAAGGCCATAGGGGACACTGATATTTCCATATATCACTCGTGGAAGTTCAAGTTGGTCCAGCCACTGTGGGAAGCAGTTGGGCACAATTTATCAAAAGTGCAAATGCAGAGATAGACACTTAGCACCGGGCAGACGCTGGACCTGGACTTCTGATCAAAGCCCATAGAACAAACATGGTGCTAATAACACTGAGAAAGTGGCTGTTTAGGCACCTAGGGAAAAAATGAATTTGTATCTTTATCTAACTTTTGCTGAGATAAATTTAAGGGGCTACATGAAAATCCTAAGTGGAAAGTGCTTGATCCTTAAGGAAGACTTACAAGGGAAAGGAGTAGGTATTGGGTGACATGTACCCCAACGGTGTCTTCCAGTCCTGAGATGCCATAAAAACAAAAATATTCCTAGGTCCAAGTGTTGACCTAAGAAAAATCTCTCCTGGCCTACTCACTACCCTCCAGTCACAGTTTATCTTAAGGGAGTTTGTGTTAAAAATCCCATTCCTAGTGAGAAAGAGAAAGAATATACACTGAAGAATTAAAATCGGTTATTATTAGAATGGTGAGTTTAAGAAATGTTTTTTCTTTTTTTCCATATCCTAAGATTACTTTTAGTGTGTTTCTATTAAATGTATTGCATTTTGCTTTTTAATTCAATTTCTGAATCAATATTACATTTGTGTGGTTCAAAACTATTTAACACTGACTACAATAAGGTCCCCCTCCTGCTTCCTTTATACACACACACACACACACACACACACACACACACATATGAATAAAGATGTACACACAGATAGATAGATATCTATCTTTATACACACGGAGATAGATAGATAGATAGATAGATAGATAGATAGATAGATAGATATAAAGGAGGAGAATAAAGATGCATATATGTTTCGAACAAGGAAAGCTGGTCCAGATGGTGAGAGTACCATCCAGGAAACGAGAAGGGATCTAATGTTTATTGGGCAGCTGCTGAGTTTCTGCATAGAGGTATCTGCAGATGAGCGTGTGTGCTGATTTCTCTTCCAGTCACTTCGAGGGTCAGGAATCCCTGAAAGACAGGATCCCGACTGGCTGAACCTGTTGGGAAATCAACGCAGCATGAAGCTTCATGCCCGCCTTACAGACTTACCCATGTGGATGGGCGGATGAGACGTAACCAAACTAATATATGATGAGCCACCACATCTCCAAAGATTGCCAAAGCTGGGGTCGACCCAAACTGATGCCAACCAAAAAGCCTGTGATGCTCTATGATGCTCTTGTGTCAGAGCACGAACTTCCCACGTCAGAAAACAGGAGATACTTAGACAAAAGGGGAAAATGAGGTGGCCATTGTCCACCTGCCAGGATATATAGTGAAGAACAAGCAAATCTGAAAGTCCAGAGGCTGACACAGAAGGCAAAGGAGCCAAGTATGCAGAAATTGGCAGGCAGCTCCCAACTTGGCAGGAAGGAATTGTGTGATGGATTATTCGCGTCTGGGGTGGGGTGCTGGGCGAAGGTCCATTTCCCATGCACAGTCTGTCATCCAGCCCTATGCACAATTGAGCTTACCACCCTCACAATTCAGGATCACCTACCACCGAATACCCACCAAATGAGTCAAATGGGGCCACAGAGGTCACTCCACGGGCGCTTTACCAGCAGAAGTGACATCAGACTTCTCTCTGATCAGGCACACAAGTGAAAGATAATTTTCACCCCAGAACATTCCTTCTAAGCTAAGATTTCCTTGGAATCTATGTGACTCTTTGCTTTCTCTGAAAAGCTGGTTAAGTTTTAGTCACACGTTTCCTTAAATTCTTTTGTGATGACAGTTTCCTTGAAGACACTTCCGGCTTTCTCTGTTACTGACGACACATGTCCTATTAAAAATGGAAGTCTAGTCTGCAGGCCGAGAAGAAGGTAAGGGCCAAGGTTATTCAGTAGGATAGCTGCACACCGCTACCCGCAGCATGGTCTCCAATGTGCAAGGTCACGTGAGTGTGCCCATATGCCCGAGCACACACTTGCACACCCACACAACATGCACGCACTACACACGGGCACGGAAACATGCGTACATGTGCCAAACACACTCAAACACAACCTCATAACCACCTCCTGACACAACACCACACACAGACCCCGCACCACACCTACCACTCTCTCTCACACACACACACACACACACACACACACACACACACACACACCCCACATCATACACATACGAAAGGGAAACAATGACCTTTTATGGTTTACCTGTCCTCCACTCACACATGATCATAAACACAAAACCCGGCTACAGAGTAGTTTTTCCTCAGTAAAGGAAATCCGGCAGATGTCACTTTGAAAGCCAGAGGTGAGGGGCGCCTGGGTGGCTCAGTCGGTTAAGCGTCCGACTTCGGCCCAGGGCATGATCGCACGGCTCGTGAGTTCGAGCCCCATGCCAGGCACTGTGCTGACAGCTCAGAGCCTGGATCCTGCTTCAGATTCTGTGCCTCCTTCTCTCTCTACTCCTCCCCTGCTCATGCTCTGTCTCTCCGTCTGTCTCTCTGTCTTTCAAAAATAAACACTAAGAAAAAAAGAAAGTTAAAGGTGAGATTTCTTTTTCTACATATGACCTGGTAGGAAGGAATATTTCCTCTGGCGTATAGCTATTTTGTCTCCCAAATCCACCCATCTCGGGCTATGTTAAAGGTAACTGCAGACAAAAACAGCAAACTACACAGCAGCAATAGGGACTACAGGTGAGCGGGCTGGAATGTGGTATATGTGGATTTGAACCACAGTCCTTGCCCCTTAAAGCCACGTGGCCCTGAGGGAGCAAAGTAACATTCACAAGGTTAGTTTTCTCCACTTGCAAATCGAGGATGATATTAGCAGTAACTTCCCTAACACTTGAGAGGATTAAATAGTATAACACGCTCCGCAAAGTGCTTGGCATCCTGCCTTGTGTTCAGTGGGTGCTGAATTAACGTTAGCTATTTTTATTAGTTCTCAAAAGATATCAGGAGCTTTTGGAAGCCAGATAATCCAACCCCTGACCTTCATGCAGAATCCAGCTGGAACGATTTCCGGAAGAATAAAAACCACAGTAACTTCATTAACGAAACGTAATGCAGACTTTGCCTTCATGCATTCTCCTGAAGAATGCGTGCCAAGTGTGTTCGCATTGTACACCTGGGGTCTGTGCCTTGTTCGTGATAACTGCGTTCTGGGGGGTGTACCTGGCAGAACAGTAATCAACCGGAAAAGCAGATTCATGAAAGGGGCACCGGAATGAAAGTTTCGTGCAGGATCTATGAAAACACCCAGTCAAATTTTTCAACAAGAGTCAAAGAAGACTTGGAGGCAAGAAATTCTCTCTTATATTTCTATGTATTGGGAACTATTTTCTGTACATGCCTTTCCTTTAAAATGGGGCTAAAAGAAAGCAAATCAGTTTTGGTGATTCTGCCACATTCATTGTCATCCTTCCTGTATTCAGCAAGAGAAGTGTGGCTTCTGATTCTATTCATGGGGAAGTACTGGGAAGAGAAGAATCTTGGTCTCCAACTCAGGATGGGCTATCTTGAGTAAACCTACGATGCCTTTCACTATTTCTTCCACTAACACCTGGAGTTGCCAGGATAAATTTCCTGCCTTGAAGAGCAATCACCCCTGAGAAGTCACACAAAATGAGTGAGCTACTGCCCCCATCGTGACACTCCAAGCTCATTTTTTTCACGTCCCTAAGAAGACTTGCTCCCCTGGGGCAAAGGATGCAGAGGAAGAGTAGCTAGCCTCTGGACCACGGCCTCAGCTCTACTCCAAGGACAAACATTAGCATTCCAGAAAACTTCAGATCACATGCTGCCTGCTGCGGTCTGAATGTTTGCGCACCCCCAAAATTTGTAAGTTGAAACCCTAACTCACTGCAGATGGTGGTACTAGGAGGTAGAGTCTTTGAGAGGTTCTTGGGTCATAAGCCCTCATGAATGGGATTCGTGTTCTCTCTTTTTTTCATTTTCTTCAACTACTTTATTTATTTTCTTATTTTTTATTTTTCTTATTTTTTTTATTTTTTCACATTAAAAAATTTTTAAATCCAAGTTAGTTAACATATAATATAATAATGGTTTCAGGAATAGAATTTAGTGGTTCATCACTTACATAGAACACCAGCCCTCATCCCAACAAGTGTCCTCCTTAATGCCCATCATGCATTTAGCCCATCCCCCGACCCAACTCCCCGGCCAGCAACCCTCAGCTTCTTCCCTGTATTTATGAGTCTCTTGTGGTTTGTCTCCCTCTCTGTTTCTGTCTTATTTTTGCTTCCCTTCCCCTATGTTCTTCTGTTGCCTAAATTCCATGTATGAGTGAAATCATATGCACCCTAATGTTTATAGCAGCACAATCGACAAAGCATGGAAAGAGCCCAAATGTCCATCACCTGCTGCATGGATAAAGGTGTGGTGTATATACACGATGGAGTATTACTCACCAATGAAAAAGAATGAAATCGCCATTTGTGACAATGTGGGGGGCACTAGTGTATTATGCTAAGGGAAATAAATCAGTCAAGGATTTGTGTTCTCTTAAAAGAGACGTTACAGAGACTTCTAGCCCCTTCCACCACGACCAGACACAGTGAAAAGGCACAGACTGCCAATTGGTCTCCCATCCAACCATGTTGGTGCCCTGATCTTGGCCTTGTCAGCCTCCAGAACTGTGAGAATAAGTTTCTGCTGTAAGCCACCCAGTCTGTGGGATTTAGTTACCGTAGCGTGAAGGGACCGAGATACTGCCATTCGAAGGGAGGAATTGTGGGTCCTGGTTTGGGCTCATTTATGGATTTGGTCCATTTGTTTCTTCCATTGGGGAAGAACATGAAGAGGCCATGGGGTAAATTTCAGCACTTTGCCCCCAACCTTCGGGCTAGATAGAGCACATACACACGCACACACCCCAAGATCGGCTGGAGGGGAAGGGGGCAGAGGAGCCATGGAAGCAAGAGGGTGAATCTGAACAGTCAGAAGAAGTAACCTCAAATCTCAGAGAGGAGACCTCAGATGAGAGCACAAGCAAGTGGGCTGAGGGCATTTGGAAGCAGACCTAATGTGAGAGCTGCATGACACCTTCTCCAAGTTGCCCTGGCCGAGGACATATTTAAATTCCTCAACAGAGGGCGCTCTTGGTGGGGGCGGAGAGCCCCGCTCACGTAACCAGGTCCAACTAAGTTGTTCTGGGAGCGAGGCTCACCCAACGAGACACCCACGGAGTGGGCACCTACAGGGTGATGGAAAGACCCAAACCCAAACGCTACTCACGCCTTCTCAAGGCCCTTGGCCACACAGGGAGAAGGGAAGGAGCTGTCTGCAATCCATCGTCACAATATAGCCTATGCTCTTGGGGAAACCTTTTAAAAGCATTTCACAACAAACAGCAGAAGGTCTGGAGACAGGCCAGTCTTATCTGGCATTTCTATGACTCTGACACCACTTGGTTAGGAAACCATTTTTCTTTAGCTGCTTCATAACCCATGATTCACTCTGTGGAGGGGCGACATTTTCCAGAAATTTTCGGAGTCTCATCATTATCTTATATGTAATTTTTACAAGAAAATTGTGACAAGTGAGGTTTGCATTTGGCACACATATGCAACGCCTACCAATTCCTTTCTTCTCCTGCTCATTAGAGAACCCCTGGTTCTTGAATCCCTCATGCTGTTTCTGATGGCTACATTATTCATGCGGAGAATGAGGTTCTAGTTCTGTGTACTAAATGGGGAGCAGGAGACTTTGAATCAAACAGGACCAAATGGCTCTGTTGCAAGAAGGAGAATTTAAGGGATGATCCAAAAAGAGGCAAGATATTCAGCTTCAGGATGCTGTGCTCTAAATTTTACCACCTTGGGGTACCTGGGTGGCTCAGCCGGTTGAGCGTCTGACGTCGGCTCAGGTCGCGATCTCACAGTTCATGAGTTGGAGCCCCGCGTCAGGCTCTGTGCTGACAGCTCAGAGCCTGGAGCCTGCTTCGAAATCTGTCTCTCTCTCTCTCTCTCTCTCTCTCTCTCTCTCTCTCTCTCTCTCTGCCCCTTCCCCGCTCACACTCTTTCTCTCTCAAAAATAAATAAACATTTAAAAAAATTTAAATTTTACCACCAATTTTCGCCCCATCTCCTACCCTTCCCTATTTCCTATAAACTGAAATAAAATCTGCCCTTGGACTTATTATTCATTGTCAGCAAAGTGTCCTTTATCCACATCCTTTCTTTGTGAGGATTCCATTCACCTCCATGTCCTAACTGAAACCTGGCTGTCTCCTGAGACTACTGCTTCTCCCACAGCCCTCTTAAAGTCCACCCTCCCAACCCCATAGGCTGGATCTGAAGATGGGTGACCAGATGCCTTTCTTGCCCTTTAATACAACTCGCAGCCATTCTCCCTCGCTCCCCTCAAAATCCCCTAGCTTTGAGTCCTACGTCACCAGATTACACCGTACCATCCTCTATCCTCTCTGTCTCACTCCACCTGGAGTCTTCTAAAGATCCCAGGGACACTCCTTCTCATTCCTTAAAGATTTAACTCCTGGATCACTGTCATTCTTTCCAAATCTCTACCAAAAAACTCACCTTTCCAATTCCCTGATTTCTGGATTTCATGACCTCCCGTTCTATAGTGATCTTGCCCACAACACTACCTTAGTCACTCACTTCCAGAGTAATGACCTAGATGTTGTTATTACCAATAGCTGCTTTCCCACCGGAATCTAATGTCAGCCGTTCCTTTCAAGCACCCCACCGCCTATCTTTGCACCTGACTCTCCCTAAAAGCCCACATCTATGAGTCCTTTGACGCCCACCGAGACCCATAATCCATAGGCTCTTCTCACTTTTCAGGAGCCCCACTCGGTCATGTCTTCACTCTCCTTCCCCAGGCTAAATGCCATGGTCAATTATTATAACCTTTCCCTTGCTTTCTCCTCATCTTCTTTACCTTCTACTGTTTGACATAGTTGCTTGGCAAAACCCCAAGCTTTCTTCTATCGGAATCTCCAGCTACTTTATAACTGCTCCCACGCAGCTATTTGGACTTGAGGAAAATCATGTGGATGGCCACGTTAAATTCATAGCCACTAACTCCAAACAGGAACTTAATGTTTCTCGGCAATCGCATTATTTTCCCCTAGTCTAATCACTTCTCCACTCTCTTGGATAGTTGTTTTATTCCCCCTCCTCTTCCCTCAAACTTCCAGCCTGTCTTCCCACATCTTCTCTCTCTGATAACAATCTTGACTTGTACTTCACTGAGAAAATAGAAGCAGTCATAAGGAAACCTCCACAAGCTACCACCACTGTGTCTACCTACACGTCAGCATGAATGCCCGCATGACCGCCTTCTCCCCGTTGGTGTGGAAAAGAACTTCTTGTGCTTCCAACGAAGGCCAGAACCTCCCTGAAGACTCTGGATCCCATCCCCTCTGACATCCTCAGGGATACCACTCCAGATCCTCTCTGCTTTCTTCCCTCGCTAATCCCGACAGCCATTTAATCTGCTGTCACTTCACTTAACTTGTAAAAATTCTTGACCCTACTTTCCTCATTCTCTCTTTTCTTTAAGTTCTATGAGAGATGTACCTAAACTCACTGCCCCTCATTTCTCTCTTCCTTTTTTCTGTTGGACGCACTCCCATCAGACTTCCTCTCTGACCACTCAACCAAAATGTCTCTTGCCAAGATCCCCAATCTTTGTACATTGCAAAATCTGGTGGCCAGTGCTCCCCAGTCTCCTGGCTTGAACCATCAGCTGTATTTGACGCAGTACCTCCTTCCTCTTTCTAGCTAGCATCCCTTCCCTTGGCTGTGGAGACACTATGCTTGCCTGCTCTTATTCCTCTATCGTCTCCTGTTCACTCTACCTTGTTCGTGCCTCATGCTAAATATGGGAGACATGTCTTCTCTTTTCTGTCTACACCCTTCTCTCTGTGAATATCATTGAGTTTCAAAGATTTTAGTGCTTTCTAGATGCTGATCACTTTCAAATTTTTATTTCTAGCCCACATTTCTTCCTTGAGCCCTAGATTCATGTACAGTCTGTTGAAATGGCGTCTCCATCTAGATTTCTATGGACATTTATTTAACTTTTGAAGTGTTTCATTTTAATCCCAGTATATTTAACATACAGTGTTACATTAGTTTCGGGTGTACAACATAGCGATTCAACAATTTCATACATTACTCAGTGCTCATCGAGATGAGCGTCCTCTTAATCCCCTTCACCTACTTCACCCATCCCCCCACCCACCTCCCCTCTGGTATCCATCAGCTTGTTCTCTATCGTTAAGAGTCTTTCTTGGTTTGCCTCTCTCTCTTCTTTTTCCTGTTTGCTTGTTTTGTTTCTTAAATTCCACATATGAGTGAAATCATGATATTTGTCTTTCTCTGACTTACTTTGTTTAGGGTTATACTGTCTAGATCCATTCATGTTGCGGCAAATGGCAATATTTCATTCTTTTTTATGGCTGAGTAATATTCCATTGCACGTATATACCCACATTTTCTTTATCCATTCATCTATTGAGGACAGCTGGGCTGCCTCCAAAATTTGGCTATTGTAGATAATGCTGCAGTAAACTTAAGGGTGCACGTATCTTTCCAAGTTAGTGTTTTTGTTTCCTTTGGGTAAATACCCAGTAGTGGAATTACTGCATCATATGGCAATTCTATTTTTAATTTTTTAAGGAACCTCTACACTGTTTTCTGTGGCGGCCGCACCAGTTTGCAGTCCCACCATCAGTGCACAAGGGTTCCTTTTTCCCTATATCGTCACCAATGCGTGTTGTTCTATGGACATTTTAAACTTAATACGTCCAACACTGAGTGTCTACCTCTCCCTCATCCCAAATCCTGCTGCTTCCATAAATGTACCCATCTTAATAAAATCCTGCCTCCTCCACCCTCAAAACTCCACCAGAATCCAGCGCTCTTTGCCATCTCACTGCTCCACTCTGGTCAAAGCCACCGCCTTCTCCCAACTCTCCACTCAATTTCAGATTTGCTTCTGTCACCTGTTCTCCACGTGGCAGCCAAAGCGAGCACACTGAACAGTCAGAACACAACACTCCTTTGTGCAAACCTCTCCCATGGCTTCCCGTGGAGCCCAGGGTCCTCACGATAGCCTACCAGGATCTCCATGATCTCTCTGACTCCCTCCTGTACACCCTCCTAGTCACTCACTCCACTGGAGCCTTTCTGTTCCTCACAAACTCTAGGCACGTGTCCTCCTCAAGCCATTACCCCTGGGAGTCCCTCGAACTGGGATTCCCCTCAGCTAGGTCCACGGCTCCCTCACTTCCCTCGGCTGTTACGCAAATGTCACCTTCTTAGCGAAGCCTCCCCTGGCTACTCTACATAAAATTGTGACAACTCCTGCCACCCTCCCAGCCAGCGTGTCCTCTGGTGTTTCCCGGCTTGAATCTTCCCCTCAGCACTCAGAAATCTCCAACACACCGTGCACTTTCCCTGTTCACCCTGGTTATTGTCTGTCTCCCCACTGTGATGTAAGGTCCGTGCGGGCTGGGATGTTTGCTTCCTCACAGCTCGATCCCCGTGCTTCCAACAGTCTCTGACACAAGGTAGGTGTTCATTTGGTGAATGAATTAATAAACCGATGAACATATACTCACATATTTGCTAGGTACTGAGGGCTAGAGTGGGAAGCAAAAGTCCCCTGAAACACAATCCCTGCCTTTGAGGTGTTCATGGTTCTGAAGAGGTGATAAATGCACTCTAATCACTGTGACACAAGACAACGTGACAGGTGCCATGACAGAGGGCAGAGAAGGGGAAGGGGACAGTCCAAAGCAGGTTGAGAAGGCTAAGAATATGGTGAACAGCCACTTTGTGCCAAGGAAAGCAGGCTTGGATTTGATTAATGAGGGTTGAGCTGATCTGAGATACAAGAACTCCCATGTCCACCACCACATTATTCACAATGGCCAAGGCGTGAGAACCATTCAAGTGCCCATCACTGGATGAATGGATTAAAAGTGTGGTACATGTATACAATGGAATACTATTGGGCCATGAGAAAGGAGGACGGCTTTCCATTTGCGACAACATGGATGGAGCTTGAGCACATTATGCTAAGCAAGGTAAGCCAGACAGAGAAAAACAAGTACTGTATGATGTCATTTATATGTGGACTCTAATAAGTCAAAGCTGTAAAAAAACAGAGTAAAACGGTGGTTACCAGGTGACGTTGGGAGGCAGGGGTGAGAGTGATGGTGTTTAATGGTACAAACTCACAATGAGTAATAAATAAGCCACAGAGAACTATGCACAATATAATGAGTGGAGACAATAATATTGCGCAATAATTGTGTAACGTGATAAATATCGCTGCTTTGACAATCATCTTATGCTCTATAAACATATCAAAATTACATGCTATACACCTAAAGTTATGCAATGTTACATGTTAGACTTATTCTATAAAAAAGCAAAGAAGAAAATAAATAAATAAAAATGCAGCACTGAACAACTTCAAAAGTCCAATCTTGAGGTAGCTGTGCAGTCTATACTGACACTGAATTGAGGATCTGTTAGGAACAGGACTTAAGGGTCAAAAACTTAAGCTCGGTCAAGTAAATGAAATTTTAATCCACGTGTATAACTTTTCATCCAGTGGTTCTCTAAGAGCTTTTGCGTTCCATGACTGGATGAAAATCAACTTCATTAAACTCTGTGAAAGCAAATTTAATAGGAGGATGGGAAGGAGAGACCTGCAGGGGACAGACCACAGTCCCCAAGGGGCCACTCTGTTGAGTAACCCTGAGGTGGCTGTAGAAGAAAGAGCCCCAGAGGCACCTGGGTGGCTCAGCCGGTTAAGCGTCCGACTTCAGCTCAGGTCATGATCTCATGGCTCGTGAGCTCGAGCCCCACATCGGGCTCTATGCTGACAGCTCAGAGCCTGGAGATTCGGATTCTGTGTCTCCCCTCTCTCTGCCCCTCCCCCGCTTGCCCTCTGTCTCTCTCCCTCTCAAAAGTAAATAAACATTAAAAAACTTTTAGAAGAAAGAGCCCTAGTGTTAAGAAGCAAGCGATCATCAATACCTGATATTTATCGACAGTGGGTGGAGTGGAGAGGCTAACACTGCCCAAGATTATCAGGGTGACCTTATGGAAGAGGTCGAATATTTGACAGGCTTATAGGAATGGAAAAGTCCTGCAGAAAATGGTAAAATTGGGAAAAGGAAGTGGTAATTTGCCAAAACCGAAGAAGTAGCCACGGCAGAGGCATGGAAGTGAAGTATGGAGGTCAGCCTCACAGGTCAAGGTCACGTTGCCCCAGGCCATGGGATCATGCACCATTGCCACGGTTCAGCTCCATGCACGAGTATGGCCTCACCAGACATAAAAATATTGCAATACAATCGGTCCCCATTATTCACAGATTCTGTATTTGCAAATTTGCCTCCTTGCCAAAATTTACTTTTAACCCCAAAATCAACTCTCCTGGCCTTTTAAGAGTTATTTGTGGGCACGTGCAGAGCAGAAAAAATTTTTCAGTCAACTGACACTCACGTCCCCGGCTGAGGTTGACCAAGGTGACGTGTGGCCTTCCTGTCTCGGCGCGCACGCTGCACACAAGTGTCCCTTTCGAGGTCTATGCAGTGCTACACTGTTTCCATTTTTGTGGTTTTTGTGGGTGGTTTCAGCCAGCCATAGGGCTCGAGTGCTGGCGATCCTGAGCTCAGAAAGGCTGTGATGTGCCTCATGGAGCAAGCAAGCTTCGTTCAGGGCTGAGCTACCGTGCAGCTGGCCACGAGCGGTGTGAATGAATCAATAACGCATATTAAATAAGGTATCTTTGAGCAGGAACACGTATAAACCAAGGTTATCTACGGATCGGCTGACAAAAATGTTTTGACCAGAGGCTCCTGGGACCTAACTTTGTATTTCCCCGAGGAGCCATGGTTCAGTATCGGCTAATTCAGAGTTCACGGCAACCTTACGGCCCACGACTGCCCCAAATAAGGACAATCAACAGTGTTCCCATGTCCTCTAGTAAACAGCTAGTAGCCCTGCAGGCTGAGTGTCCTCCAGAACCTTGGCTGCTCTGTTCTCCCCTCACTCATCCTTCTAGACTTATCTTCTAGACTTATTTATTAGCTCAGAGGCAGGCAGGAGCCTCCAGAGCACAGAAGTCTACCAAAATGACTGGTTGGTGTCTGGGCTTCCCTCCAGGAAATAAAATAAGTCCTCCCTTAACCACAACTCACCCGACAAACTTCGATGCGATCAAAATTGTGAGCAGTCTCCTTTAAAAAAAAAAAAAGGCAGGGGTGGGGGGGAGGGAGGGAGAGAGAAACAGAGACAGAGACAACTCACAACAAAAATTAAGATTTTATTAAAGTAACTAATATCCTGACATCTGTGAATTCTCAGCCAATGTCCTAGGTCATCTAGGATCCTAACAAACAAGACTGAGTTTCAGAATTATGTCTCTTGTGATTTGTTCAAAATGCTAAGTCCCTCCTGGGGTTCCAGGTTAAAAACGACAGAGAGAGAGAGAGAGAGAAGGTAAAGTGGTAAAAAGTGAAGAAAAAATCTGATTGTTGAGCTGAAACTCCAGGATTTGCCGTGTTAGGATTGTTTTAGTGATTAGATACCATTGAGAGCTTTAGGGTTTGGTAGCAATGGAAAAACGAAGAAGTGTCCTGATTTTATTAATGAGTTTAGTCCTAAGATCCCAGTCTCAAAACACCTGGGTACAAATCCTGGCTTTGCATGTACTTACCACGAGCGACCTTGGATAAGTCACCGCACCTTGATAAGGCTGCTTCTACGTTGGTTAAATGTGAATAATGCAAGTTCCACTCTCAAAGGTAATTAAAACAGACAATGCACGCAAAGTTTAGAGCCCAGAACCCTGCACAGGAAAAGGTCTCCAAAATTGTTAAGAAGTATCATTATATTGTTTTTGAGTAACATTTACATTTCTCTTAACCTGGAAATAATATATGCTTATGTTTTGAAAAATTGGAAGTAAAAGAGTATTTTGGAACTCCCTCCTGACTCTTCTGGGTCTCCAGCTGGCCCACTTGTCATAGTCACATGAGGCAATTCCTTAAAATAAATCTCTCTCTCTCTCTCTCTTTCTCTCTCTGTATATATATGAAGGGCGCCGGGGGTGGCTCAGTTGGTTGAGCATCCATCCGACTCTTGATTTTGGCTCAGGTCATAATCCCAGAGTCATAGGATCAAGCCTGTTTGGCTCCAGGCTCAGCCTGGATTCTCTTTCTCCCGATAGATGATAGATAGATGATAGACATCCCTCTGCCCCTCTCCCCGACTCGCTCGCTCTCTCTCTCTCTCTCTCTCTCTCTCAAATTAAAAAAAAAATTTTTTTGTAAAGCATAGGAATAAAAAGCAATTGTAATCTTATCCTCCAGATTTCCTCTTTAAAAACTTAGGTGTATATTTTTTTGACTTGACATACTACAAACGACATTTTTTTAAAGTATCTACAAATGTCACAGACGCTTGTATATAATTTTAGTGGTAAACACATGTGTGGTGATTCTTTGGTGAGGAAAATAATTGGTTTCCCAGTGATGTCCTAGTGTAACGATTTTAAGTGTTGTTTTACCCATAGGGCATTTAAGAATCGGAAGGCAGGTATCCGTCAAGGCCAAATTTCATACAAATGCCAACACTTGTCTAGAAGGAACTTCCAGCCCTGTGACTCTTGCCGCCATTTTTCAGCCTCCACGGAGCCCTCAGTTGATACTCTCCTTGCTTGATTCTAGTTTAGCACATCAGCCAGCTGCAGGATAGCAGGCCAGCCGGCAATCTAGAGGGCAAGAGGTACTCGATGCTTGTCAGAACGCAGCGCGTGTGTTTTCTGCCCGGGGTACGGCCACAAACTGCCTCAACCTACGTGCCAAGGAGAGAAAATGCTTCCAGACCCTTCCCTTTACAGTAGATCTTCTGTCACGGATGAAGTTATTCACAGCAGTAATCTGAGCAGAGCTCAGGCTTCTGGGGAGGGGAATAGTGGTTTCCCCCTTGGACTAATGTGGCTCTATCTCTATCTAGATATAGACGCTGGCATCCACGTTTCTGGGCTAGAGCTTTTCTGCATAATAGACTAGCACTGATCTGACTCTTGATACATTTTCCCCCTCGTTCCCATACAGTGTTCTTGCTCTCCAGAGTCCCACCGGAGAAAATGATCTGACTGGGAAAGAAGCCAGCTACTTTACATTTCCCATCAGTCGTGATCACAATTTATAACTCTGTTGTATTTCTCATGGTGAAACAAAATATGTCGGAGCTGGAAGGAAATAAGAGATTGTGGTTCTTCAATGAAAAATGTCAGAACACACACCAGAGACCAAAGAGGGAGGGAGGTTGTACAAGGCTGTATTTGATGGGGTAAGGGTCATGGGGTGAATAAAACTCAACATTTTTTTTTAAACTTCTACTCTAGAGGCCTTCATCACCCAGCTTTATTCTATTCCCCGCTTGCAGAAGATTATTTCTAAGAACCCTGTTCAAAGAAGATTTCAACCATGAAATTTAGTGATTCTCAAAGGAAGAAAGCAGGGAGGCATCAAAGATAGAATTTGAGATTTTTAGTGTTAGTTAAAAGGGAGATAAATGTTCCCAAAAGATGAAAAACAGTGTTTCAGTGAAAGAACTCTAAGTGTCAGGGCACCTGGTGGCCAGTCAGTTAAGCGTCCAACTTCGGCTCAGGTCACGATCTCACGGTTTGTGAGTTCAAGAGCCCCTCGTCAGGCTCTGTGCTGTCAGCTCAGATTCTGGAGCCTGCTTCGGATTCTGTGTCTCCCTCGCTCTCTGCCCCTCCCCCACTCACTCTCTGACTCTTTCAAAATACATAGATAAATTTTCTAAAAACTCCTTTTAAAAAAAGACTGGTTGTTCAGTATCTTGTGGAAACAAGAGATACCACAAGTGATCCATTTTGACGAGACATGGTGTGACTGATTCACACCTCCCATAAAGATGCCACCATTGCTCAGAACATTCTGGAGGTGGTGGGGGGAGGGGAATTCCCTTTCTAACCTGCCTTCAGAGACTTTTGCCTGCTACGTATTATTGCAACCATCCTCTAAGGTACTAAAAAGAATTTTTGACATTGGGACCAATGTCATTTAAGATGATGTTTCTTTGTTTCGAAAATTAGCTAATATTCTAGAGTTCACTCATATGTGGAATTTAAGAAACAAAATTAAAAAAAAAAAAAGGAAGAAGGAAACAAACCAAGAAACAGACTCTTAACTATAGAGAACAAACTGATGGTTACCAGAGGGGAGGGGGTTGGGGGGATGGGTAAAACAGGTGACGGGGATTGCATACACATATCATCATGAGCACTGAGAAATGTATAGAATGTTGGATCACTCTATTGTACACCTGAAACTAATATAACGCAGCATATTAGCTACACTGGAATTAAAATAAAAGAAAATGACCTGATATTCAAAGAATCAAATCTGCTATACCTGCCTCTCAAGGTTTCTTTGTGGACTAATCGATTAGAAGAGCCCTTTGTAAATGCTTATTATACAAATCTCAGTTTTCATGACCATCTAAAGGTCATGCCTATATAGTCATAATATTTAGCTAGTAGGAAAATATCATAATCACAAAGGAATTTGCTTTTTCCATTCCGTCCCGCTGGTAGATTTCAACGGACTGCTAATAAAATGGCTTTCTTTGAAAGAGTGTGGTTACAGAGATTTGCACTGCAGCCTCTGTCACTGTCTCTTTTGAACACATTCCAACTACTACTTTTGGGGCTACCCAGGGTCAATCAAAATGTGTCAAGAAAGCAAATCCAGGCGACGGTCGCAATTGGGGTCAACTTCCCAAGGCCTCTGCCCAGCAAGCCCCACAGCAGGGCATGAGCCGGAAGCCTGAAGGCTGGATCCCATTCTGAGATCCTCTGGAGGAACAGGGGTGCTTTGGGGTCTGCCTTCAAAGTTGGTGCAAAGATTCTTGGTTTGCCCAGAATTCACAGAATCTAGAAGTATAGTGGTCACCCTCAAGAACACACGGTTACCGCTGATCTCCTGTACCTTTCGCCCATGGCAATCAGGCTTTGTTAATTTATGGCCTGTGAATCATTTGAACAAGGACTCCCAGTTCCTACCTTAGACCAGCTGAACCAGAACCTTCAGGGTACAACCCAAAATGTATGCTGTTTACCACTTCCTGGAGTGATTTTTAATGCACTCTACAATTTGAAAACTGGAGTTTTACAGGTTCTTACAGCCAACCTCAAGGGTATATATGAACGAAACCTGACAATATATCAAGGTAGAGCTTCATTAACTGGAAAATTCAGTAATGTTAACCTATTTCATTCCTCATATGGATCAAATTCACAGGGAAATGACCTCATTTTCTCCAGGTAGGCAATTATGAGGACATCAAGTCACATAAGGCCCACTAGTCATTCTCCTTAATATACTTACTTGCCTGTGGTCCCCTGGTTTTAAGTATTTTTGTCCCTCAGATGCAGGTTTTAAAAATACAGGCATTTATTTAACAAATTGCTGAATTAGTTAGCACCTGCCAAGAACCAGGTCTTATGCTCGTCACCAACTACACAGAAATAAATAAGTTCGAACCCTTCCCATCAAGAGTTCACACTCCAATCCTCTCTTCCTCTGACAATTGTTAAAGAATAAACACCTCATTCTCCAGAACGAAATTCTAGAAATTCCCTAGTCCACTGGGTTTTCACTGTGTCCCTTCCAGCTCTTCAAGTGCCTCAAGTGTTCCCCAGAGGATGTATGGGTGACAAATCAAGGCTCTGTGTCGGCACCTCCTAGTCAACCAACAACAGCTCCAGCTGTCCTATTTATTTTTTTACACCATGTCTGCAGGAAATTTCAATTAAGACAAGAAAGAAAGGCTGTAAAACATCGCCCTAGAACAGATATATTTTCAAGTATTTTTCTCCAACAAAGAGTTTCCAATGTTATCTCCCACTGTCCCCTTCATGTCTTGTGATGTTTCTGGTTAACCCGAGGGAGGGAACACATCAAATTGGCACCTACATGTTGTAAACTCTTTTCCCACTAGCTAAGATTTTATTAAAGGCGTGTATCCTCAAGGGAGCTGGAGGCAGCTAGAAACACTGATTTTCAGTGGAACTACTGCATTTGTATTTCACTTGGAAGAAGTTTTGGGAACCATGTCAAGCCATATGAGGAACTTGGAAACCTCAAACCTTAACTCTACATTTCCTGAATTCTCTCTTTTATCCCAACCTGCCCTCGTCAGATCTATGCTCAACTACTCCTTGAGCTATGGGTCAACACCAGCCTCCCCTGAATTAAAAGACATATCATTTTCCTGGACAGAAGGGAAACAAAATCAAAAATGAACTATTGGGACCTCACCAAGATAAAAACTTCTGCACAGCAAAGGAAACAATCAACAAAACTAAAAGGCAACCGACAGAATGGGAGAAGATATTTGCAAATGACATATCGGATAAAGGGCTAGTATCCAAAATCTATAAAGAACTTATCGAACTCAACATTCAAAAAACAAATAATCCAGTAAAGAAATGGGCAAAAGGCATGAACAGAAATTTTTCTAAAGATTGAGGAGGGCACCTTTTGGGATGAGCACTGGGTGTTGTATGGAAACCAATTTGACAGTAAATTTCATATATTAAAAAATAAAAAAATAAAAAAATAAATTAAAAAAAAAAAAAAAAAAGAAATTTTTCTAAAGAAGACATCCAGATGGCTAACAGACACATGAAAAGATGCTCAACACCGCTCATCACCAGGGAAATACAAATCAAAACCACAATGAGATACCACCTCACACCGGTCAGAACGGCTGAAATTAACAACTCAGGAAACAACAGATGTTGGCAAGGATGTGGAGAAAGGGGAATCCTTTTGCACTGCTGGGGCAGCAAACTCTGGAAACCAGTAGGGAGGTTCCTCAAAATATTAAAACTAGAGCTACCCTATTTGCTAATAGGTTTTTAGCCAAAGGATAAATTGCACTAATAGGTATTTATCCAAAGGATACAACAATACAGATTCAAATGGGCACATGCACCCCCAATGCAGCACTATCAACAATAACCGAACCATGGAAAGAGCCCAAATGTCCATTGATTGACCACACACACACACACACACAATGGAATGGTACTTGGCGATCAAAAAGAACAAAATCTTGCCTTTTGCAACAATATGGATGGAACTAGAATGTATTATGCTAAGCAAAATAAGTCAGAGAGAGACAAATATCATATGATTTCACCCACATGTGGAATTTAAGAAACACAACAGATGAAGGGGGGGGGGGAGGGAAGAAAAACATAAGATAAAAACAGAGAGGGAGGCATACAATAAGAGACTCTTAAATACAGTGAAGAAACTGAGGGTTGCTGGAGGGGTGTTGGGTGGGGGATGGGCTAAGTGGGGCATGGGCATGAAGGAGGGCACTTGTTGGGAGGAGCACTGGGTGTCATACGTAAGTGATGAATCACTGGGTTCGACTCCTGAAACCATTATTACACTATATGTTAACTAACTTGAGTTTAAGTAAAAATTTTTAAAAACAACATACCTATTTTCGAAAATAATATTTGCTTTTCACATCAAGAGCCTACCCTTAAGTTTGTTCAGCTGCTCACAAGAACTCAGATGTCGAAAGAGAACAAGAAGGGTCCCTTTGTCATCAGTTAACAATGTGCGTCAATGCATATGGTTCTCTCAACATACACATCTGGATACAAAGGACTGGTGCCCCCCTCCGGAGACCACATTTTAAGACAGAATTACGAGAGGGGACCACTCGGCGGGGGGTAAGCACAGGTTTCCGAAAGGATAAAGTTATTGCCAAGTCTCTGAGAATGAACAGAGCAGCACAATCTGGCTGAGTGACAATCGACAGGCTGGGCTGGTTTTGCTCTACCTCCCTGTGGGTCACAGGAGCCACGAACTCACATCAGGTTACAAACACCTGCCTGGTCTTGGGGTAGTTCTTGTTAAAGCAGTTCTTCAGAGACGACAGCTGGAGTTGTGCCCCTTAGTGTTGATGTTGACTCATGTAGATGAGATAGGGAATCACAGCAAGGGCTGGTTCTGGATGAGGTAGCTTATAAAGACATGGGTTTATCCTTCTGGGATACGCACTGGACCTAGCTTAACATCACTGTAATCATTTGGGGAGGTTTTGAATGTTCTGCACATTGTCGTGGTGAATCTTTTCACTTAGGAATGGAAACAAAGCAAAGGATTGGGGCGCCTGGGTGGCTCAGTTGGTTGAGCTTCCGACTTCGGCTCAGTCATGATCTCGAGGTTCATGAGTTCAAGCTTCTGAGTCGGGCTCTGTGCTGACAGCTCAGAGCCTGGAGCCTGCTTCAGATTCTCTGCTTCAGATTCAGTGTCTCCCTCTCTCTCTGCCCCTCCCCCACTTGTGCTCATGAACTCTCTCTCTCTCTCAAAATTTTTTTTAAAATTAAAAAAAGAAAAGAAACAAAGGATTTAAATCTCCACGACTTCCAAATAGATGCAGTGATTGCCATGGGAATCCTGGGAAGGAAAGCTGAAGCATGGTCCAAATTCTTATTTGCTTTGTGAATTTGGACATCATGCTGGACATCTCTAGCCCCATATTCCAGATTTCTCTTTTGCAAGACATAGAATTATCTATCCGTCCAACTTCACAAGGTCATAAAACAGATCGAAGCTCTTGACCGTGAAAGCGTTCCATAAAACCCTATATACCTGTAAGGGAAGTGGAGTAATCTTTTTGTAACGATTACTGAGGTAATTAAATAAAATCGTGAAATATTCCCAGCCCAGACCACAGGCCTTGCTCAGATCCGCTGAAAATTAGTGTTTCTACTACCTCCTCTGCAGGCAAATGGCATTATCAAAGCTTGGTTGCCAGAGCATCTAGGAAGTTGGGTTAGAGAAAAAGGAAACACACCCAAATGAAAGCTATTCATGTCTTCTAACTTACCCCTAAATTCACATTTCCTCTCAAGTATGAATAAAGGCACTTCTCACAGCCAAAGGCTTAGCAGCACTAAGCCACATTTTCTAGAATGAGACATGAGGGAGTTTATTCCACAGAAGTCTGCCTCTAAGACTTTTAGTGGTTTGAGTAAAACAAGTGCCTGAAGGAATCTTCCCAGATGATCTCAAAGAAAAGAGGGTCACTTTTGCCCATGTTCTGGCATCATACGCCAAATCCAGGGAGGCAATTCTTTCCCAGCAACTTTTTGGATGGTGGCAGGCATGTAGGCACAGGTGGAAGGTATGTACCCAAAGAATACTACGAACGCAGGCGTGTCCATCACGATCACCTTGAGAAAGTCACACCACATGGTAAGATGTAGTGTGGTCAGGCCCCTTCAGGTCATTTACTCCGAATTTAAAAAGCATAGAAAGTTCCCTCCAAGAACAATTGCAAGGAGCACGGGGTTGAAGATGGTGCGGCAAAGTCTTCTCTGCTCTCTGAACAAGACCCATTAACTGCTCCAGACCTTCCTCATGCGTGTCTGCGACTATGCACTGCACACCTCCAGGGGGCGCCGTTTGAGAGATACCTCTGAAAATGACACTCCCTGGAGTTGTTCGATGTGCAACCTGCATGGCTGGGCACGGCATGCCCAGGAGAGCCTCTCCATCATGCAGGGATGGAGTAGAGGGGAAGTGTGTAGAAGAAAGAGACTTGGCTCAAAATTGACTTTGTATCCTGGTTTCCATATACACTTTGGGCATGCTTATGGGCAAGTCATGTAACCTCTCAGAGTCTCAATCTCCCCCTCTGTAAAAAGGTGGCAATGAAAAAGATCCTACAAGGTTGATGGGTTAAATGAGGGCCATGTGAGAACTTGTAGATAAGAGTGCCTGATCCACGGAAGGACCTAGAAATGACAATTACCACTATTGACTCCCACTGCCAAGCAGACACTGAAGGAAGCAGTTTTCTTTTATTTATAGAGATAATTAGAATAATACCTCATACTGAAGTAGTATTTTACATATTACTGTCAAATAATCCAGTAAAGAAATGGGCAAAAGACACGAACAGACACTTTTCCAAAGCAGACATCCAGATGGCTAACAGACACATGAAAAGATGCTCAACACCACTGATCGTCAGGGAAATGCAAATCAAAACCGCAATGAGATACCACCTCACACCTGTCAGAATGGCTAAAAATAGCAACTCAGGAAACAACAGATGTTGGCAAAAATGAGGAGAAAGGGGAACCCTTTTGCAGTGTTGGTGGGAATGCAAACTGGTGCAGCCACTCTGGAAAACAGTATGGAGGTTCCTCAAAAAATTAAAAATAGAACTACCCTACAACCCAGCAATTGCACTACTAGGTATTTATCCAAAGGATACAAGAGTGCTGATTCCAAGGGGCACATGCACCCCAAAGTTTATAGCGGCATTATCAACAATAGCCAAATTATAGAAAGAGCCCAAATGTCCATCGACTGACAAATGGATAAAGAAGATGTGATTACCTATTTAACCCACCTCCCCTGCCACCCCTCCACTGGTACCCATCAATTTGTCCTCTATAGTTAAGGATCTGGATATCTCTCACTTTGTTTTCCATTGTGGAGACCTTACATTTGGTTTTTTTGTTTTGTTTTGTTTTGTTTTTTATGTTAGATGATGTTGTCTTAGAGAGTTCTATTTTCACCTATTAAGTTATTTGTCAAATAAATGGATTCAGAGAAATGAAGATACATTTCCAAACCACTTTGATGGCCTAATATGAACTCATTAGCCTATTGCAAATTTTCATAGATTAATTTTTAATTTAATATGGTTACTTTTAAATTGCTTTTAAAATAATTCACAAAAGTAAATCTATTTTGTTTTAACCAGATCAATAATTTGGCTTTAATAACATGTATTAAATAAGTTAATGTAATGTTTTTAAGGTAAATACAAGTACTTGGGACAACTAGGAAAATAGTTAATGCTACCTTCGCTGCATAACTTTGGCTCTTTCATCTCCCTTAAATTTTAAGGAAGTTTTAATTTGTTGTTACAGTAAAAATATATACTCCATTCCATTTCCTCATCAAAAAGCATGGCCTTTTATTTTCTGTACTGTAGTATTCAAGTTTGCATCAGTATTTGTCTCCTTTCCCACTGATTGTTTTTACACCAGTGAAGTGTGACGGTTAAATATTTTAATGAGAAATAAAAGGCATTAAATATTAAAAAAAAAACAGAAGATGTGATACGCGCGTGCACACACACACACACACACACACACACACAATGGATTATTACTCAGCAATCAAAAAGAATGAAATATTGTCATTTGCAACAATGTGGATGGAAGTAAAGTATATTATGCTAAGCGAAATAAGTCAGAGAAAGACAAATATCCTGTGATTTAATTCATATGTGGAATTTAAGAAATACAACAGGTGAACTTAAGGGAAGGGAAGAAAAAAAAAAGATAAAAACAGAAAGAGAGGCACACAATAAGAGACTAAATACAGAGAACAAACTGAAGGTTGCTAGAAGGGTGTTGGGTGGGAAGAATGGGCATTAAGAAAGGCACTTGTTGGTATGAGCACTGGGTGTTCTATGTAAGTGTGGAATCATTGAATTCTACTCCGGAAGCAATTACTACACTATATGTTAACCAACTTAGATTTAAATAAAATTTAAAAAAAAATTTAAAGGAATAGAAAAAAAAAAGAAAAACAACAAAATACTCAAAAAAATATAAAAGGAGATAATAAAGAATGCTAACAATGATAAATAATATACTTAGAACCAATAATGAATTAGAACTCAAATATTTAAAAAGTAGCCTTTTTTGTTAGGCACTATTAGTAGACCCATTTTATAGATGATTTAAGTCACTTTCCCAATGAAACAAAGTCAGGAAGTGAAAAGCCAAAACTCAAATCCCTGCTTTTGATTAAAAGGTCGACGCCCTACCTCTGAGTGATTCCTCAAGAAACAAACAGGCTTAGGGGAAGCACTTGAAGGAAGGTGAACTGGCAAAGTACGGTTAGCCGCTGAGCTGCTTTGGCAGAGGGTTTTATGAACTCACTAACATCTATTTAAGATGCTTCCTTTTCTTCTCATCAGCCACCTTGGGATTGCTTTTGTGCAACCCAGGGGCAAGAAGAGAGAGACCAGTTGTCAGGCCACACACATCACTGGAAGGGAAAAACAGAAATGTGGAATTTAAAAATTGGCTCCAACCTTAAGTACTTCTATTTTGCCGGGAAGTGTGTGTTGTCTTTGCATCTGATAATAGGCGTGTGTGATGTGCCAAAATTGGAACCCGTTCAACCACAACAAAAGGCCGAATTTTCAAGGGACCTTCCAATTCCTTCCCCTGGCCTTGCCCAAAGCTGGACTCCCTCCTCCACACTTAAATTAACACACCAGTGGAAACTGAGGACTTTGGCCTCCAAGTGCTTGGGCTTTTTTTCTCCTGCTGGCTACAACTTTGGGTGGGTTTCCTCATCACTTTGTGCATGAGCTTTCTTTGTCTCTCTAAAACTGAGATCGCGGCTCAGTGGGTGCTCAGTAAATTAGGAGTGCATAACAATCCTAGACGTTTCTATGCCTCATGTAACAGAGTTCAAGATACACAAGGCAAAAACTGGTAGAGCTAAAAGAAGAAACAGATGTACCTGCAATTATAAAGTAGAGACCTCAAAACCAATTTTTAATGATTAATAGAGCAAGTAGAAGGAAAATAAAGATATAGGGGTCTTGGATAGCACTTTAATCAACTTGCTGTCATTGATCATTACAGACACTCCACCCAATAAAATACATATACACTGAATGTTGGCGCCGCCCCCCCCCAAACACAGCCCCCAATTTTTATGTTGAAGTCCTAACCCCCAAAGTGTTGGTCTTTGGAGGTAGGACCTTTGCAAGTTAATTGGGCTTAAATGAGGTCATGAGGGTGGGCTCCCGTGATGAGATTAATGTCCCTAAGAGGAAGAGAGACCAGAGCTTCTTCTCTCTCTACCATGTGAAGACATAAGAAGAAGGTGGCCATCTGCAAGCCAGAAAGGGGGCCCTCATCAGGAGCTGAATCCACCAGGCCCTTGATCTTGGACTGCTTGGCCTCCAGAAACAAATGTCTGTCACTGAAGCCACAAAGTCTATGGTATTTTGTTAGAGTAGCCCAAGCTGCCTAATATGAGCACACACGAAACATTTGCCAAGATGGACCCCATCCTGGGCGAGAGAGGAATTCAAAACGTACAAAGTGGATGTCATCGATGAAAATGTATCCATCCATCCGTAAGGCATGGGAAAAACCATCAGAAACTATTTTTTTGAAACTTTGGGAACTAACCAAAAGTTTGCAAGAAGCAGAAAAATGCTTAACCAAGAAAAAAAATGACTGAATCTTGATAAGAACAGAGAGTTTATATCATTTTAACTTACTTTAGTCTCAACTCCTCCTCCGGAGCTCAGCAGTGGCCTTGAAGAAACAGCCCACGTTCCCAGTACAGATCAAGGTCCAAGGCAGAAGAAGAATGGACTTGACTCACAGAGAACCACGGTTGTTTGTTTTGACCAGTCTTGTGTATCCCTTGAAGATAGGCCCCAAATACTTGCGTTTATCAAGTCAAATTTGGAGCTCCCCCAGTGCTGAGCCAACTTCCCAGTGGGTGGAATTTGTCCATAACATTTACAGGGAAACGTATCAGTCACAGCCGCTCAGGACAATGGCCGGCAGTTCAACAGGTGATCAACTAAGCAAAAGCTTGGTAGGAAAAGAAAGATGCTTTGGGGAATCAAGACTCTGAAAAGTTCCAAAATATTCCTGGGACTCTAAAGGTCATACATCAGCCCACGCCTTGCGTATGCTCAAGAATGACTTGAAAAGGCCCTACGCGTTCACCTCTGACCGACCTTCAGGCTGTGGGCAGGCAGGAAATAAAGGTGAAGACAGAGCTGTAAACTGCCAGGCTGAAAGTTGGAAGCGTTCCAAACACACATAGAGAGTCCACTTGGCAATGACTGGGGTCATTGTCATTTTTTCGGTTCCAGGCATGCAGGCTCTGGAAAAGTCACTTACCACCCAAACTCAACAAGCACAATCGGCAGGAACAATGAAACCTGCGGAGAGCAAAAGCATCGTTTATAGAGTTGCCACGGCATAATATGTGAAATGTCTGCTTTTCACAAAAACTACAAGCCATGAAAGAAACAGTCAAGTATGGCTTGTTCACAGGAGGGAAAAGCAACTAAGAGACACTGTCCCAAAGGAAGCACACGTTGTGGACTTAGTGGACAAAGACTTTAAAAAAACCATTTTTTTAATGTTTATTTATTTTTGCAAGGCAGAGCATAAGCAGGAAAGGGGTAGAGAAAGAGGGAGACACAGGATCCGAAGCAGGCTCCAGGCTCCGAGCCGTCAGCACAGAGCTCGATGCGGGCCTCGAACCCACGAACTGTGGAATCATAACCCAAGCTGAAATTGGACGCTCAACCAACTGAGCCACTCAGGCTCCCAGTAGACAAAGACTTTAAATCAACTGTCTCAAATATGCTCTGAAAGCTAAAAACAAACAAACAAAAACAAAACAAAACAAAAAAAATAAAAAACATAGACCAAGAATCAAAGGAAATCATGAGAACACTATCATTATATTTCTAAGAGAAAGAAATTGTAAACAGAACCAGATAGAAATTCTGGCTTTAAAGAGCACAAATACTAAACTACTAAAATAAAAAAATTCACTAGAGCAGCTGAAACTTGAAGAGGAAAAAGAAAGACAATCTACAAAATGGAAGAAAATATTTATATATCACATATCTGATAAGGGTCTAGTATGCAGAATATATGAAGAACTCTTACAACTCAATAACAAAAGACCAAAAATAATATTTTTAAAGGAGCAAATGACTTTAGTAGGTATTTCTTCAAGGAAGGTATACAAATAACCAGTAAGCACAAGAGCAAATGCTTGACATCATCAGTCGTTAAGGAAACACAAATCAAACCACAGTGAAAGACCACCTTACACCCATGAGAATGTCTATAATTTTTTTAATGAGGGGCGCCTGGGTCACTCAGTCAGTTAAGCGTCTGACTCTTGATTTCGGCTCAGGTCCTGATCTTACAGTTCACGAGATCAAGCCCTGCATCAGGCTCTGTGCTGACAGCATGAAGGCTGCTTGGGATTCTCTCTCTCTCTCTCTCTCTATCTCTCTGTCTCTCTCTCTCTCTCTGTCTCTCTCTCTCTCTGCCTCTCCCTCGCTCGTGCACTCTCTCTCTCAAAAATAAATAAACGTTTAAAAAATGAAAACAACACATATTGGGAGGATGTGAAGAAATTGGACACTCATGCATCATCTCTCGTGGGAATGAGAAATGATGCATTTATTTTGAAAACAGTGTAATGGTTTCTCAATAGTGTTAAACATAGTTACCATATGACCCAGCAATTCCACTCCTGGTTATACCCAAGAGCAATGAAAATATATGTCCCCACAAAAAAAAATTAATGAATGTTCAGGGCAGCACTGTTCCCAATAGCAGCCAAATGGTGGAAACAGCCCAAATGCCCATCAACTGATGAATGGATAGATAAAATGTAGTATATTCATACAATGAAATATTATTTGACAATAAAAAGGAAGAGGTACCGTTGTAGCATGCTACAACATGAATGAACCTTGAACACATTATTTTACTTGAAAGAAGCCAGACTAAAAAGGCCACACATTATGTGATTCCATCCATACAGCCTCTGGCCATCGCTTGGGATGTACCAATTTGCGTCCATTGGTGACAACCACCCACGACTCCTAGACCGGTTTGCACCAAAGGGATTTCCTCCTTCCACCTAAAGGCAGAAGAACATCAAAGAACCCTTGTGTTTTAACCAAGGTGCTCTTGGTTAAAGAGCCAGAATGGCATCTAAACATCCAAGCAGAGAAATCTGATGGAAAGTCACAGAATACAAAGGCAGTAACTACGGCAGACTTAATACCCGGAACCCAGCCTGTAGATCCCTCAGGAACGAGAGCATCTGCCTTCTCCCTTTACTCTCCTTGTTTTCACTCTCTTTCCAGGGATGTGTGGCTCATCCCTCCTCCCTGAAAATCTGCCCATCCTTCCTTTGATCTGCAGATGAGTTTCTGTTGTATCTACGTTCACATGGCACAAGATGGTGGCCTCCACATGGTCGTGTCCACTCCCTTGTTTACATAACCTGAATTCCTGGGAGATGGGCTATTTATTCCTCTGTGGAACAGATTTCCAACCCAGGTCCACAAAGCTGTGGCCACAACAGTGGGATCGTATAGCACAACGTGGCTGCAGGAGCCTACCCTGTCTGTGTGTATGTGGGGGTGGGGAGGAGGTCCTCAGAGAAAGGGGTCTGGATTTTGTAGGCTAGGGCTAGATATTGTTGGTTTGTGATGAGTGCGTGGATGAATGCACTCAACACTGGGCTTGGAAATGACATTCTGAGAAGCTTAGGTTGTGTTCTCTAGTCACCTATCCCTCAGGGTGAGGGGAGGGCTCCCCAGATCTTAAGCAAAGGAGTGATGTCTAGCCCTAGACCTTAGTGGGTCTAATTCATTAGACCCACTTTGAAATGGGTCTTTTTCCTTCTGATAGGTCAGGAGTACAGATGGTCAAAGGATAGATCTTAGACTCTGTGTGTATGTGTGTGTGTTTACGATGTTATCATGGAGACCCCCGACATATTTTTTTCATGGCAAATTGGCTTCAAAGCTAAAATTCATAAATGATTAACCATCATTGTCATCATCCTCATCATTATTCAGTATAGTTGATCTACAATCAACTAAACATGTTTAAATCACACAGTTTGATAAATTTTGACATATGAAAACTACAATCAAGATAGAACTACAGTCAAGACAGTGAACGTGTCCATACCTTCTGTCACAGTGGACTCATGACTCACTTGCGTTTCCTGGAGCTTTATGTCAGCAGAATCATTTAGTGGACACACTAGTTCACATAAATCGAACCATAGCGCACACACTTTTTTTGTCTGGCTTCCCTTACTTATCATAATTCTTTTCAGACCCTTCCTTGTTGTTGCATGTACGAAGCATTCCCTTCCCCGTCAACTGCTGAGTTGATTGTATTCTGTTATATGGATGCTCTCTTAATCACTCTGTAAACAGAGATTTTCCGACTTCATGGGAATACAATAAAAGTTTCCATCAATTACCCACAACAGTGTGTGGCAGGATCAATCTTAACCAAGTGTGGAATAAGCACTTCACTCAAGTTGCTAAAAATCAGCAGAGCTGTTAAGGTTGTGTTTACGCAAATGATTAACAAAGAATATGGATTGCAACAATTTCAAGGCAGTCTTATAACCACATTTCTGGGAGTGCTCAGTTGGCTGAGCGTCTGACTCTTGAGTTTTGGCTCAGGTCATGACCCCACGGTCATGGGCTCAAGCCCAGCGTTGGGCTCCATGCTGAGCATAGAGCCTGCTTAAGACTCTCTCTCTCCCTCTGCCCCTCCTCCCTCCTCCCTCTCTCTCTCTCTCTCTCTCTCTCTCTCTCTCTCTCTCTCTCTATATATATATATATATATATATATATATATATATATATAATATAAATATAATAAAACTTAGGGGCCCCTGGGTGGCTCAGTTGGTTAAGCCTCTGACTTCGGTTCAGGTCATGATCTCTCAGTTCGTGAGTTCGAGCCCCACATCAGGCTCTGTGCCCACAGCTCAGAGCCTAGATCCTGCTTCAGATTCCGTGTCTCCCTCTGTGCTCAGAGCCTGGAGCCTGCTTCTGATTCTGTCTGTCTGTCTGTCTCTTTCTCTCTTGCTCTCTCTCTGTTTCAAAAATAATAAACATGAAAAAAATTAAAATTAAATTAAAAACATTTTAAATGACCATGTTTCTGCAGTCTGCAATGGCTCTGAGGCCCCAGGGGGTGGAAGGGAATCAGCAGGGAGGCAAGGGGAGCCCGGATCCTCAGTTCTAGCCCAGCCGTGTGACCCAGGAAAAATCACTTCCCATCTCTGAGCCTCAGTTTTCTTATTCCTAAAATAGGGAAACTGAATAGTGGTGTCTCAGCCTTAGCATTCGGAGAACCTAGCTCGACAGTGTCAGCTCGACAGCCGTCTTCCCCCGGCTCTTGGGTCTCGGGCAGATCAAACCCACGGCCACGATGAGCCACTCTTGTCCATTTAACTGGAACTCAAAGAGCCGAGGAGGGGGTGGCTTTTCTCCACTTAGTGTCCGACCCGCCCCAAGTTTCTTCTTTCAATAGCCCCGCACTGCCTCATGCTACTTATGTGGCTGGGGGTCGTCCTGGGCACGGAAAGCAGGCAGGGCCCTCTCCTGGAGCATCTGAGAGCAACACCACTTCTGGCGGCACCTGCGTTCAGCTCCTTCTGCAAACTCCGCTTCTGATCTCCTCTCTCTCCCTCTCTCTCTCTCTCTCTCTCTCTCTCTCTCTCCCTCTCTCTCTGGTGTCTCCAGAGCTCCCTCCCCTCCTGTGCTCTCCTGACACTTAGCAGACAGGCAGGGACCAGGGCGCGCGGAGGAGACAATTCAAGGAAGGGACGCTGGCACGGGCCCTGGAGGCAGGACTGTTGGGGGCATCTGTGAGGCAGTATCACCATGGCGGAGAGGAGGGGGACAGGAGCCTTAGCGCCTCAGTGCCTTCCTAACACACCCACGACCCCGTGTCACACTCACACAGCACTCACTCCTACCTCAGCATCGTACCCCGGGCTACCTCCCCAGTCGGAAGCCACCTCCTTCCCGTCCACCCCGACCTCCACCCATTTCACAGAGAGGGAAACTGATGTCCACGGGGACTCGAGTGATCTCCCCCAGATGGGAAAGGGGTCTGGGCATGAGAGAGAGGGGACAGGGAGACTCCCAGCCGCAGGGAGCAGGAGAAGCTCGCTCTTCCTGTGACCTGCCCTTTCTGCCGCACCCCAGGCACGGCTTCCACGGACGGCGGGGAAGGCAGACAAGTTCAGTTTCTCTTCTTGTTGTAAGTCGTGATCAAACAGTACAGAAAAAGGAAATAAGCAAAAGATATTTAGAGGGAGGAAATGCCCTTGGGCTTTTATCTAAAAATTTTCGTTCACATCAACTTGCTTTTTTTTTTTTTTCTTTTTTTAACTTTTGATGCATTTAATGCAATCCTAGCTGCAAAGGAGAGGGAGAGGACAGAAACGCTGAATGACTGGCTTTTTGGTCTGGTACCCAAAAAAGGGCTGACGCTGGTTGTATCTGCAGCGGGAATCAGTTCATCCAATGGGGGCGGAAGGTACTCTTTACTTCACGCTGTTCCCTAGCGGTCCAAATTTTTCCATGAGCCTGTGTTGCTGTTATGACGAAAGAGAGACCCGTTTCTTCCTCTCCACCTTATCCCCACTTGTTCGGGAGCAAGCGGGTTCTATCTTGCCTGCAGTCCTAAGGCTTTTGTAACTTGTCACAGGAGAGCGACCACTACTCACAGAGCATTTGCTGAATGGGAAGCAGAGTGCTGAATTCTCTAAACATCTTCCTTACTGCTCCCCATAATTCTTTTTTTAATTAATTTATTTATTTTGAGAGAGACAGTGCGTGTGGGAAGGGCACCGAGAGAGGGAGGGAGAGAGAGAATCCCAAGCAGGCTCCACACCACCAGCACGGAGCCCAACGGGGGACTCGAACTCACGAACTGTGGGATCAGGACCTGAGCCAAAACCAAGAGTCGGACGCTTCACCGGCCGTGCCCCCCAGGTGCCCCTGCTCACCATAATTCTAAAGGCAGGTACTACCACCCTCTTCTTACGGGCGAGGAAACTGAGTCTTCGATGGAGGAACTTGTTGAAGCTCACAGAGTTCACCCTAAGCCAGAGAGCCAGGATTGGAACCCAGCGGCCCCCTAGGTGGAACCCCCACACCCTTCTCTGCCACCAGTTACCTTCTTCCGCCAGGTCTGATCACATCACTCCTTTGCTTAAGATCTGGGGAGCCCTCCCCTCACCCTGAGGGACAGGTGACTGGAGAACACAACCTAAGCTTCTCAGAATGTCATTTCCAAGCCCAGTGTTGAGTGCATTCATCCACGCACTCATCACAAACCAACAAATAACAGCAAGCCCTAACACGGGCTTTGAAGCAATTTGACACACGTCTCCCCAAACCCCTGCGCACAGGCAGGGGAGCTAACAGGTCCTCCAGCCTGTCAAGGGGCAGGACATTCCTTCCTCGTTCTCACGGTGCTCTGTGCCTCCCCTCCTCGTTTCAAACACGCCAAGTTTCTCCACTCCTCTCTGCTCTGCACGGCTGTCGCTTCTGACAGGTATGCCCTTAGCCCTGCCTAGCAAACGCCTACAAATCCTTCGTGGTTTCTGTTGCTCCAATGAGCCCCCCTTCCCTTGGGTTCTCTTGACGCCCCGATCCATTTTCCCACCATTGGGGCACGGACTGCATCACACTGGATGCATTTCCTGGCCCGATTGTCTCTCTCAGCAGACTGTGACCTGCTGTAGGACAGAGATTATGAGTCGTGAGCATGACCTTAGTGAGGAAGCTGGCCTGGACTAGTGAGGGATGGAATGGAGGAAGGAAGACAGGGCTAACGGCAAAGCTGTGTCTACTGCTTCTAGGATTCATGCAACACCGAACCGGTACATATCAAGGAGGAGAATAGTACTAGGGGCGAAAATAAATGGTAAGCAAGACAGAAATGGGAACATGTGTAGTGTGTGTGTGTGTGTGTGTTTGTGTGTGTGGAGGGAGAGAGAGAGGAGGGAGTACATACCTCTACTGTGTGTGTGTGTATAATGTGCATATGTAATGCATATATGTCCGTGCATACATGTATATGAGTCTGTGTGTGTATGTGTATATTCATACGGGGTGTGTTGTATGTGTGCAAATGCATGCCTGTGGACATATAATAGTGGGCGGACCTACGGTCTGTGTATGGCCATACACATAGTGTGTATATGCACATGCAGTTATTAGATGTTGTGTGTGTGTTTCAGAATGCAATGAGAGCAGAGATTTGGAGAGTGCGGTAGAAGCTGGCACGAAGGACATTCGTCGCAGGCAGAACAGATACTTTCCAACAAGAAGAGCATCACCTGGGGGCTTGCCTCCCAGCTGAGAAAAGTGTGGGCCCCCTGAAGGAAGCTAGAGAATTAGGAAGGAAAGCAGTTTGGAGAAACCTTACTAAAATCATTCTAAGAAGAGGCGGGTTAGCAAAAACAAATACCCTTTGAAAAGACAAAAAATGCTGGAAAGATGAAAACCCAAGAGGAAGAAGTCACTAGATTTGATCATTGGGAAGGGAGCAGGGAGCCGGGTGTGGACGCTTCTGGAAGAGGTGGGGGCTGCATGACTCAGAGGTAAGGAAGGAGAACCAGACAAACACAGACTTCTGTCTCTTTCCAAGTCTTTTAGCCTTGAAAGGAGGACAAGAGAATCAGCTTCCAGGGAAAGGCGGGATCAAAACCTGGGCTTGCTTGATTTGGTCCCCCGTGCGGTGGGAGAGCTCAGGTGTGTGGACGGGAGATCCCTGTCCCCGCGCGGCCGTCTCAGTGCTCACATCGTGAAGCGTCCCCGGCAGCAAACCAACGGTCCGTGACCTCCAGCCCTCCTACCCCTGCACACGCAGGGATAACCCAGAAGCCCCGTGAGGCAGGCTCTGTGATGATCCACATTTCACGGATGAGGAAGCCAAGGCAAAGACAGGTCAAGTGATCTGTCCACCATCACTCAGCTAGTGAGTCCCGGAGTCAAGCCTCCCCTCAGGGTAGTCTTGCTGCCCTGTGTGTGCTCTTGATGATACATGGTGGTGGTGGGGGGGGGGTGGGTACAGAAAACAGAGCCCTTGACTCGGGTCTGGTTTAGGCTGGCCTCGCCCACTCTCCCTGGCTTTGAATCCAGGGATGTCCAAGCAAAGCAGGGGGCCAGGCGGGGGAATTTTGCTCGAGAGGCGGTGGCCGAGGAGGAATAGCAGAGAGAGACCCTCTGGTGGTGTTGCAGGGTTTCTGTCTCCCCGGGAGCCGTGGAGAGCACCACAGGCATCAGAAGAGCAGAGTTCAACAGGCTCTAGCTCCTCGTGCTTTATAATCGGGCGTACGTCGCTTCCCCTGTGGGGAACCAGTTCTCCATGGAGGTACCAGTTCTCCATCCCCGATACGGGGTGGGAGTAATCATGATAATCACAGCAACCGTCCTATCTCCCTCGGAGTGTAAGGAACCAGTGGGGAGATGCTCGAAAAGGCCATGCAGATGTGAAAGACTTCACTAGGATTATTATCATTAGGCTCTCAAACTATCTGAAAACCTGCTCATCCTCTCCGTTCCCCTGCTTCACCTTCCAATGCATTAAAACATCAGTTTAGGGAAAGTGTTTCTAAACCCAAATAACTTCTGTGGGTACAAGTTTCCCCAAGATGCAACATTCCCTTATACAGTGAGGCGACACGAGACGTTTAAAAAATCCTCTGAGTGAGCTGTGATACACTGTCCTGATCTAAGATGCGCAGGCAGTTCGGGGGCGACCCCACTTTCATATATCAATATAATCTTTGAGACCCGGCATGGACCTTCTGCTGCGGACAGAGGAGGAGGTAGCTTTGGTGAAGAAACCAAAAGAGCGCACGTATTGGGAGTGGGGTGGAAATCAGCAGAACATCCGGGCGTTTTGATTACATCTTGCCAAAGATTGGGAGAGCCTGAACCTACTTCTCAGGAGGTCTCATCCGGCAGGCAGGCTACGGATACCGGGTCTTGAGAAGAACGTTTCACTTTTAAAGGAGACAGCTTGGCTCATACATAATGAGCCTAGAACTACATACAAAGTTGCCACTCTTTAGACCTTTCTGTCTAAATTGCCTTGGTGTTTTATTTTACCCTACTTAACTCTGTTCCAAAGATAACATGAAACCAATTCGGGTGCGTGATGGGTAACAGGTGTGTGGCCAGTAACAGGGACATTTACTGTCACTGTGATCTCACGGTAATCTGTGAGAACATCTGGAACACCATCTCCCTTTACAGTTGAGGAACCAGGGACCTGGGGCCAAATTTCCCTTTTTCTCTCTTTGAGAAAGGGATATGCAATCTGCATGCAGGTCTTTACTTAAGGAAAGGGAGTATGCAAAAATCCCCAATTTCAGACGCTATGTGTGTGATGGCCATTTACACCAGATGGCTTCCTGAAGAGGAGGGCTTCTCAGAATCTCTTTCTGTATCTTTGCACCCTTCTAATGCACACACCTCACTCACTAGTTTTGCAAAGCAAGGCACACCCGCCCAGCACCACTCTCCTCCAAATAATCAAATGGTCGAACAGTGTTAATCTCTCTAAAACTTTAGAAGGTAATTCTTTGATTTGCTTCTTATGTGGAAATCAGCTGAAAAACTGAAAAGCATCCAGAACAATAGTGCCCCCCCCACGCTGTGAAGTTACTAGAGCAAAACAGACTGACCCCTTCTCCCCACTGTCTCTCCTACAATCCCCCCAAAATACCCTCCACCAGATTCCTCTCGTTCTATAGCTGATGCAGACTCTGAAGGACACCTCCTGCCCCAGCCCCCTCTTCCAATTTTAGTATTTATCAGTCAAAATGCCAGAAAAAACAGCATCCAGTACTTGTTTGATTTAGGTGGTTTTTTTTTTTCACTTTTAAAGCACAAATAACATTTCATTCAATATAAATATACAGTTATATAAAAAAATTGGGGAAAGTACAATAACTGTGATCACTGCCCAGCAGGAGTATGTTTCACTGTTCACATTTTCCATAAAAATATGTTCTTTTAGCCTATTTCTGTGACACTTTGAAAAATAAGAAAGTCCTTGTCCTACAAACAAACGTTTTAGAGATGATTTAAATACACCAGTGACAGACATATATCATATATACATATCCAGGAATCAACGGTACTTTAGTGAGCTAGAATTAGACTCCGAGTACAATCCTCAACACGCAAAAACGATATAAATTACTTGGTCAGGCTGTGAAAATACGTCAGATTTTACCCACAAATCTCCATCAGGTAATAAATTACTTACAAAAACAGAACAACACGAAGGCTCGGGTGTGTCTGTCCTGATTCGAGGGCGAAGCGCCCAGCAGTCCCGGGTGCGAGGGGCACCCACCCCGCCGCGCCCGCCGGGGGGCGCGCGCCTCACTTGGCGTGCGGGGACCGGAAGGTCCCCAGCAGCTTGTCCCAGTGCGTGAAGTAGGGGGCGAAGTTGCAGTTGAACTGCGAGTGGTGCAGGTCGTGGTGCTCCACGCCGCCGTAGCAGCCGAAGGGCACGAGTCTGTGCGTGGACCAGGGGAAGTCGTAGCCCGAGTGGTCCTCCACCGACAGCCAGATGTTGAGCACGTGGAAAACCAGCACGGTGAGCGGGTGGCACTCGAGCAGCGTGACGTTCAGCAGGTGGAAGAAGCCCAGGGAAAACAGCTCCCAGACGCTCATGTACTGCGTGGCCAGCGCGAACGACGCCGCGTTCTGGTGGTGCACCTTGTGGAACGTGCGGTACAGCCAGGGCACCCGGTGGTGCAGCACGTGCCACGCGAAGAACTCGGCGTCGAAGAGCAGCAGGCAGCAGCCGACGTGGCGCGCCAGCTGCAGCAGCTCGGGGGCTTCGGGGGGCACGGGGGCCGGGCCGCGGGCCCAGTCCAGCAGCGTCACGGGGAACACGAACACGGCGTGCTGGTAGAGGGTCTGCGCCAGGCAGGGCAGCAGCTGCCGCGCCGACGGCGCGAAGTCCGGGTGGATCTTGTAGCGCCGCAGCGCGGGCACCCAGGGGCACAGCGCGTCCAGCAGCACGAAGGGCAGGCAGCAGCCCAGGTAGGTGCAGATGGAGAAGACGGCCGGGAAGAAGGGCGACTGCAGGAGCGCCTCCCGGGCCCGCAGGCCGTCCCAGAGCGGCTGCAGGAACAGCGGGCCGGGGCTACACAGGATGCGGAGCTCGTCGGACGCGTTGCGGCCGCTCATGGCGAGGCCGTGCCCGGCAGCTGCGACGGCTCGCGCCGCCCGCCGCCTTTTCTCGGCGGCCGCGGCCCCGCCCCCGGTGACGTCAGCCGCCCTCGCGCCCGCCCTCGCGCCCGCTCTCCCCGCCGCGCCGGGCCCTCCGCAGAAAGAGCTGCGCCGAGCCGCGCTTTAGCGGCCCGGACGCGCGTCTCCCGCCGCTCGGCCCCCTTACGTGCGCCGTGCGCAGTGCTCCCGAATAACTTTTCGCATGCGTGCACGTTTATGTTCCGATTTTTTTTTTTTCAACTGACCAACAATTTACACAGCGTACCACTTAATTCCTGCGTGTCGTCGTGACCCCCGGACGAGATAAGGACTATTTCCGTCACCACGATAAAGAGCGCCTTTGCAATCAGTGCAGAATTATCTGCATTTTTTAAATGCATACATAGAATTGCGTCTGCGTGCTTTCATCAAGAGGCGAAGTATCATTGTATCTTTAAAAAGAAAAAAAAAACGTTTTAAAGCGACGTAGCTTCTGTAGGTCGGGTCCTTTCCGTCTGCACGCCTCCCGTCGGTCTAACGCGCCGCGAAGCAGCAGAGTAACCTGTCGCTGGGAACCGCGGAGTCCCCGGGCGCGCGCAGCGGCCACCAGCGCAAGAAGTCAGGGCGCCCTGCGGGCGGGACCAGAACCTCCCCGGTCCCAGAGTCTCCGAGAGAGGGGCTCTCCCCCACGCTGGCCGCAAGCTCCCGACCCCACTGCGCGCGGACTCCCGGCGGCGGATAGTTTCTCCGCGGCGCGCGCGGGGCTCAGACCCGCGACCCGGACGGGGAGGCGCGGCGACAGCGCAGGGGACGCGGCTGTTAGATTTCCGTTTTTAAAAAGAGGGATGGTGGGGGGTTGGGGTGTTAACCTCCAGGGCGTGCCCAGATCTGGCTAAAAAGCCGCTAGGTGTCGCCGCGGGATGGAGGTGGGAAAGCAGCGAACCACCCGCGTTGCTGACTCTTGCGCGCACCTGACTCCGCGGGAGGCTGTGGGGGCAGCGGATGAGGCCGCACCTGCCCTGTCCTCTCGGCGGTCTCCGCGCCTCCAACCCGCCGCTCGACCTCAACCCGCGCTCCGCGGACCGGCCCGGGCGCCCAGAGGCCGGCCCCACCCCCGCGGCTGTCGGCGGGCCACCGGGTGGGCAGGCCGGGGACGGAGCGGGAGGGGGTCGGCACCCGGAGAGCTCTGGGGCCACCCCGGGACCTGCGTAGGAGACGCCTTGCCCGGGGTGGCCGGCGCGCGACACAAGAGACCCCTAGAGGACAGAAGTTCGGGACCAACACTTTGAAGGCGGGACCACTCCTAACTAATGCTAGCTTTGCCTCTTCTAGGGTCCATGAGGTTGGGATCGGCTCTTCCCTCCCCAAGTTTTACATTTTTTTTCTTTTTCTTTTTTTCTTTCTTTCTTTCTCTTTCTTTCCTTTCTTTCCTTTCCTTTCTTTCTTTCCTTTCCTTTCTTTCCTTTCCTTTCTTTCCTTTCCTTTCTTTCTTTCTTTCCTTTCCTTTCTTTCTTTCTTTCCTTTCCTTCTTTCTTTCCTTTCCTTTCTTTTCTTTCTCTTTCTCTTTCTCTTTCTCTCTCTTTCTTTCTCTCTTTCTCTTTCTCTCTCTCTTCCTTCCTTCCTTTCTTTCTTTCTTCCTTTCTTTCTCTCTTTCATTTACTTACTTGGAGAGAAAGAAAAAATCCCAAACAGTGTGAATCCACGGGAAAACAGGAAAAATCCACACCACCAGTGTAGAGCCCCATGCGGGACTCAAACTCACAAAGTGGGAGATCCTGACTGTAGCAGAATCAAGAGTCAGACACTTAACCCACTGAGCCACCCCAGAGCCCCCAAAGCTTTGCATTTTCTTTTTCTTTTTTCCAGTATATGAAATTTATTGTCAAATTGGTTTCCATACAACACCCAGTGCTCATCCCAAAAGGTGCCCTCCTCAATGCCCATCACCCACCCTCCCCATCAACCCTGTTTGTTCTCAGTTTTTAACAGTCTCTTATGCTTTGGCTCTCTTCCACTCTAACCTCTTTTTTTTTTTTCCTTCCCCTCCCCCATGGGTTTCTGTCAAGTTTCTCAGGATCCACATAAGAGTGAAACCATATGGTATCTGTCTTTCTTGTATGGCTTATTTCACTTAGCATCACACTCTCCAGTTCCATCCACGTTGCTACAAAAGGCCATATTTCATTCTTTCCCATTGCCACGTAGTACTCCATTGTGTATATAACCACAATTTCTTTATCCATTCATCAGTTGATGGACATTTAGGCTCGTTCCATAATTTGGCTATTGTTGAGAGGGCTGCTATCAACATTAAAGCTTTGCATTTTCTAATCCACACCCTCCACCCATCCCTATCCACCCCACTCCCCACCCCCACCCCGCCAAAGGAAAATAATAGTAGCCATCTCATGAGGTTATTTGAAGCATTAAAATGGGAAAACAACCATAATATAATGTCTGCCAGACATTAGCTAAGTGTTTCACTTGAAGTGACTTCATCCAGTCCTTAGAAGGGCTGGGCTCCCCATGCCGCCAGGAAGAATCATGCTACAACCATCCCAGCCTTACAGAAGCAAAAGCAAGAGTGCCCGCCACACCGCGAACAAAGTAAGACACTTGATATTTTAAATTTGTACGCCACACTTCACCTGAAGAGAAAGTGAGGAAGTTTACAATTAAATTCACAAAAAACCACATAAAGAGAAATGAGAGACAGAAAGCCATATATTAGGAGGAATCAGCACAACAGAAACACAGATAAATATACCGACCTAGAAATACAGCAATATGTAGGATGTGTGCATACATACATATGACACAGAATAAGCCAATTCGTAATATATATGTTAATATCTAATCACGTATTGGATATTATGCACACACCCTATAATGAGCTAATTCATAATCCACAACCTCCGAAGTGGTGTATGTCCCTGCACTGTCACAGACGGAACACATATTCCCTAGACGGCCCATTCTCTGCGGCATCCAGCCATACTGCGTGCAGCTTTTATTTTTTTTAACGTTTACTTATTTTTGAGAGAGAGCGCTAGTGGGGAAGGGCCAGAAAGGAGAGAAAATGCAGCTTTTATTTTCTTTTAACGTTTACTTATTTTTGAGAGACAGCGCTAGTGGGGAAGGGCCAGAAAGAAGGAGAGAAGAGATCCGAAGCAGGCTCCACACAGTGAGCAGAGCCGGACATGGGACTCGAACTCAGGAACCATGAGATCATGACCTGAGCCGCAATCAGGAGTGTGCCACTCAACCCACTGAGCCACCCAGGGGCCCTGCAGCCTTTTTTCTTTAAAACTTCTATGTGCCACAAGAATATTATGATATTCTGCTTGTGTGTTGATGAGACAAAGGTTCAGAAACAGCTCTGAGCTTCATGATCGCCAGTGCACAACGAAAGAGGCAGATTTTCTAATTGCTTGGAGAGCTAGATGGTATCAGAGATGGGTACCTTGCAGGCCCCCGGCCCCCTGCTGGGGAGTTCCTTGCACATTAACAACCTGTGGGTTCTATCCAGGCTTCTCTTCAAACTTCCCCTCCTCCAATGCTATTTCTAATTCACCTTGAGGGCAACCCAGGGACTTCCTTCTTTCCCATTCCTGGTAGACGTGGCCTGCCCTTGAACTTTGTATGGCTCAAGCAGCACCTGGGGGGGGTGGGTTGGGGAGAGGAAGGGCTTGATCTCCTTCCCTCTTGGACCCCTCAGTGCTCCAAAGGTACCATCAGGGCTCACTCTCTCAGACTTATGAACGAATTGTGTTCAGAGGTAAAGTATCACTCAGATTTGCCTTCGAAAGAAATTAAGTCAACCTTCAAATTTCCATCCAGAACATGCTGTCCTCTGCCTGTGATTTTGGCTATCATGCTTGGATGCTTTGGGTGCTCTCGTGGATTTTTTTGAAGTGGGTGGCATTGACAGATTGGGACTTAGCTATTTTAAATTGGATTTAGCTATTAGATTGCCGTCAGGACTGCCTCCTTTGAGCCCCAAGACCAACCAGCCCATTCTTTGCCTTCTTTGGTTTTTCTGTCCTCTATTACTAAGCCTGTTAGAATAGTCTCCAAGGGCTGGTTGCGTAAAGCCCTGTGCAGCAAGACCCAGAGGCCGCGGCTTCCCCCTGCTTGGCCCAGACTCTCCCCTTCTTGCTCACAGCACTTTGAAAAATAGCCACTGTCTTGTCTGCCTTTCCGGCCCATCAGCTGCCCAGGACAGAAGTTTTTGTCCCATATACAAATGCAACCATCTCAGGAAAAGGAGTCAGTTAAAATCTCATCACTGTTCACTCAATGTCATATGGAGGGTGCTGGAAAAAAGTTAGCACATTATGGGCGACCAAAACCAGCATCACTTACTGGACCCGAATAGAATCAAACACTAATTAGTTTGGACTAAAGCAGCATCATTTCTCACACTGGCAAATGCGTGCCTTTGAACACTTCATTTGCACAAAATACACTGAACGGCTTGCTAGGTGAATAGATCTTTTTAGGGCACAGATTCTATCTTTTAGGATTTTTTCCCACAATGCCAAGCATTGTACCTTACACATAGTGTTCAAGATGTATTTGTGGATTCAGTGCTCGTTTTTAAAGCTCTAAATCAAGGCTTAAAAATAGAATTTTTTTTTTTTTTCTAGAGCGCTGGTTGGTGTGGTTTAGGGTAACCTATGTACTGAGAGAGGTTTAACTGATTTCTGGCGGTATTAGGACTTTGGCCATACTATTTCTTGCGCTTCTGCAGTTGATTTTGAGTTCCTGTATATCATTTTTATGTTGGCAACATCTTTCTGACAGCGTTAGAGGATAGGATTCCTTTCTTCTCCAGCTACCCCAGAGATCAGATCACTTTCACCAGACTGCAACAATCAAGTCTGTGCATATTTAATCACAGTCTCGAAGTTATTCAGCACCAAGAGACTTTGGATACTGCCCCCACTCTCCACAAATACAACATGTAGTTGGCAAAATTTATTACCAATGACATCATCTTTTTCTATGTGACCTTTATGATTTTTTTCTTTCCCAAATTAGGGTAAGATGTTCTTTGCTCTAGCTAACCAAACCAAATATTGCCGAATATCAGAGATAAGAACTGTGTTACAACAGCCGTAACATGTAAGACTCATAGAGAGTAGAGTAATCCCAAAGATTAAAATGTAATTTACTCGTTGTAAAAATGAAGGCTTGGGGCACCTGGGTGGCTCATTCCGTTAAGCATCTGACTTCAACTCAGGTCATGATCTCATGGTTCATGGTTCGAGCCCCCACATCGGGCTCTGTGCGGATGCCTCGGAACCTAGAGCCTGCTTTGGATTCTGTGTCTCCCTCTCTCTCTGCCCTTCCCCAATGCATGCTGTTTCTCTCTCAAAAAATGAGTAAACATTTAAAAAAATTCTTAAATGAAGGCTTCTTCTCAGAAAAGTCAGGACTAGTTAGAGTTGAATAGAAAGTCACAGCCAGGGGCACCTGGGTGGCTCAGTTGGTTAAGCGTCCGATTTCATTTTATGTCATGATCTCACGGTTTGTGGGTTCGAGCCCCGTGTCGGGCTCTGTGATGACAGCTCAGAGCCTGGAGCCTGCTTCGAATTCTGTGTCTCCCTCTCTCTCTGCCCCTCCCCGACTCATGCTGTCTCTGTCTTTCAAAAATGAATGAACATTAGAAAAAAAATTTTTAATAAAAAAATTTAAAAAAAGAAAGTCCTAGTCAAAGTGAGAGCAGAACCGTGAGTCAGTTTCAAGGTCGTCCTACAGAAGGACTTTGGTGTTGGGGCTGCATTTATAGCGAAGTTTACAAAAACTGCAGAGAACATTACTTACCCACCCCAAAACAGTAGACGATGCTGCTGAAGAATATGGGAGATGTTAGATCCCCCAAGAGACTCCCTGACACCCTATTTCACACCGAGGCTGCTGCATATTTAGTTTTAAACACTTTATGTTTTGTTTTTATCCATCCACATAAGTGTGTGCTTCTACTGAGATTTTCAGAATGCTCATCAACCCCTTTAAATACATAAAGCATAGGGGTGCCTGGGTGGCTCAGTCAGTTAAGCGTCCGACTTCAGTTCAGGTCATGATCTCACAGCTCATGAGTTCGAGCCCCACGTCAGGCTCTATGCTGACAACTCAGAGTGTGGAGCCTGTTTCAAATTCTATTTCTCCCTCTGCCTGCCCCTCCTCTGCTCACGCTCTCTCATAAATGAATAAATATTAAAAAATAAAATATGTTAAGCATATAAAATCATCTCCATGAAAAGTTGTTAAGAATTAAGCCCTGTGAGGGGCGCCTGGGTGACTCAGTCGGTTAAGCGGCCGACTTCGGCTCAGGTCATGATCTCGCGGTCCGTGAGTTCGAGCCCCACGTCGGGCTCTGTGCTGACAGCTCAGAGCCTGGAGCCTGTTTCACATTCTGTGTTTCCCTCTCTCTGACCCTCCCCCGTTCATGCTCTGTCTCTCTCTGTCTCAAAAATAAATAAATGTTTAAAAAATTTTTTTAAATAAATAAATAAGTAAACATTAAAAAAAAGAATTAAGCCCTGTGAGAAGGTTTTAAAAATTGGAAGGCATGATGTCAAATGCAAAGTATTTTTCAGTGCTACTAAAACAAATTGGCAGAAAGAGTGTTAGTTGCTTAGTTTGGAGTTGAACTCGAAATCTGTACCTAGCACGATATGATACTCAATAAATATCCTTGAATGAATTAGTGACATGCTTTTTCAAAATCAGAATAATTATTGGGGCCCCTGGGTGGCTCAATCGGTTAAGCGTCCGACTCTTGGTTTCAGTTCAGGTCATGATCTCGTGGTTTCATGAGTCGAAGCCCCACATCGGGCTCTGCGCTGACAGTGTGGGGCCTGCTTGGGATTCTTTCTCCCTCTCTCTCTGCCCCTGCCCCATTCATGCTGTCTTTGTCACTCTCAAAATCATAAATCAATAAATCAGAATAATTATAATAATTATTGTCACCTAATGTTGCCTTTCAGGGAGGTCACAGTTTGAAAATATCTCCCTCTCTTTTTTTTTTTTTTTTTTTTTTTAAATTTTTTTTTTTTCAACGTTTATTTTATTTTTGGGACAGAGAGAGACAGAGCATGAACGGGGGAGGGACAGAGAGAGAGGGAGACACAGAATCGGAAACAGGCTCCAGGCTCCGAGCCGTCAGCCCAGAGCCCGACGCGGGGCTCGAACTCACGGACCGTGAGATCGTGACCTGGCTGAAGTCGGAAGCTTAACCGACTGCGCCACCCAGGCGCCCCTCCCTCTCTTAAAAACAAAATGAAAAAGGTTACAAATACAGTATATTTTAAATGTTCACATTTAACACATGAACATCTGTAATACAAACACAAAATAACCGTCATTATTTGGAGATAATGTCAATAGTCTAAATTGTGGTCCTTCATAAACGTGAGGTCTAGGTTAAAGCCTTCCCCACCTCCTCTTCCACATCTGAAGTCTGACCACTCTTTTACCCATTGGGCAAAATTTTATCTTCAGGTCGCATTGGGGCACAGCTATTCTTTGACAACATTTTTCAGTTATTATGAATTAGGCAAGAATTGATCATAATCCTGGATGGAAATGACCCGAGATATGGTTGATCTCACCAGTCCTCAAATTACCAACTGGCCCATGAATCAAAATTCTCTGCCTTTCCCAGGGGAAGAGACAGGAGAGAACGCCTGCTTATGGAACGAAAAGGTTTGGAAGCAAAGCCAAGAGTGCCCTCTTGTGGCGAATGAAAAAAATGACTTTGTTCTCCATTGTAGCTTCATTTGGTGGTGGCTTTCCCCGGGGTGACCACAGCATCGTCGAGTTCCAAGCTGGCAGAATATTAACTAGTCTTCTTGTCCTAGAGATCTGTGGACATCCTTGTGTCCTTCTCAAAAGAATATATTTGTCAAACCGACTTGAAAAGGAGAGTCAGAACTCCTACCAACTTGTTACAGGACGTCTTGAGACACAAGCTCGTACCTTGCACTGCACTCAGCCAAAGATAAAGCAAGACTGTTTCGTGCAACAGTAGAATAAAACAATGATGAAACATTAATCCAGCCAGGGCTATAAGGACACAAAGGGCCTAGGCACCAGTGTCAGGAACAAGAGGCCAGTAACAAAGGCAAATGTGCAAGGTGACAGGACTGTGTCAGGAACAGCTAGGCAACATCTCCACCTCTGGACTGTCCCACACACCCAAGAAAAGTCCCACAGAGAAAAGTCTGGAAAGAGGGGAAGAGAAACACATGCCAGTAAGAGGTGGACTCTGTGGAATGCACCAACCCCCCTTTCCCCACCTCGTCCCCCTAACCCCCCCCCACCCCCCCACCCCCGCTCATCTGTATCACCTGGTGTGTGAAAGCCTTGCTCATCTCAAGGGACTCTACTGGAACCCCCAGGGCAGAGCCAGGTCACCTATGGCACTGAAGCCATTCCTGCTCCAGTAAGCTCTCTCCCACTGGAAAACAACAAACAAAACACTTATTCACTGTCCCTTTCTTTCCAGCCCTACCCAAGAATCTTGGTTGGCCACACCAGTTTGCCTTGGTCAAAGGACAGAGAAGGGGTTTAGTGGGGGGGGGGGGGGAGGGGGGGGACATAAAGCCAGCCAGCCAGCAGAGTGGTATCCTCCTGTGCATGTATAGCCTTTGCACCCAGTACAATCTCTTTTCTTTTCTGTTTTAAAGTGCACTTATTTTGAGAGAGAGAGAGAGAGAGAGCGCGCGCGTGAGCTAGCATGGGGGAGGGGCAGAAAGAGAGAATCCCAAGCAGGCACGGGGCTTGAACGCACGAACCATGAGATCACAGCCTGAGCCGAAGTTGGACGTCTGGTGCCCCAAATCTGACTCTTTTCTGTGGGTGCCATGGGAAAACACAGATTCCACTCCAGTCCTTTGACCCTCTCAGACGTTACTTGTGCATCTAAATTCATTTGACTGACTGGCAAAGTATCGTTTTTCACACAATAAATCCACGTGGATTTATTGACTCACCATATTCCAGGGTTTGTGTTCGATTCTGGATACTTAGAAACAAGTAAGACAGATCTGCCCTCAAGCTCACAGAGTAGTGGGAGAACTCGCCTTAGGACCCCCCCACCCCCGACAAATCTATGTTTTAGGGACCCTATAGCATGACTCGTCTCTGCCGGCTTCAGCTGCTTCATTTGCTCGAGGAGGGTGCTGGATGGACAGTCCTTGAACCCCTCGAACCCCTGGTCCCACTGCAGCCGGCGCCCAGGTCTCTCCTTAGTTTCCACTCAGTTTCACTCAGTGAACCCTGTGAGATCAGGTTGACAGCCAGCGTTTCCAAACTATGCCCCACCCTCCCTTAGGTTTGAGACCGCTCCCTCCTCACCACGGTGAGGGATCAAAGGTTGAAGGGCAGGGTCAGTGAAGCTTACTCAGAGTAAGGAGGAGGGGAGAAGATGAGGAAGAAAAGCGTCAGTCCCTCCAGAAGAGAAAGGGAAGTACAGGATGGCCATTAAGTAAAGGAGAAGACACACATATACACACACAATCCCTCAGGCCTACGAGGCTACTCAGTTTTATTGAAAAGTTCAAGGCTTTTTAAGTGTTACAAAGTAGTAGGATGCTGTCTGCATCTATCAGTGAACACCAAATATCCTTTATTACTGCAGCTGAAGAAGCTGTGTCAGAAGAACACGTCAACTGTCATTCCATCCATCTGTCAGTATTGCAAGGGAACGGCGCAATGCGGAAAGCGGGTGAATACGGGTGTCCTGAACCAGGCACGCAAATTAGAATTAAAACTATGGACGCACAGAAAACTAGAAAACAGAGACTCCCTGAGCTCTGATCTCAAAACATTCACACTCCTGTTTCTCTTGTGGGAAAATGAGTTAGGATGCTCTCCCCCCCCCCCCCCCCCCCCGGGCAGCCTCTGGGCTCCTGTGTCTGGTCATCGGCGCTGATGCGACAGCTGGCCAAGAGAATACAGTAATTTCACGGAAGAGAGCGGTATTGCCTCTACACAGCACTCTTGTTCTTAAACGAGTGGAGGGATCGCCTGCCACACAATTACGAACTCGGGAAGACATTTGGTTACAGGTATGAGTCTTCAAGCTATTTAAAATACAGGAGTCAGTCTTTTTTTAATGAGTGCCATCTATTGTCTGTAGACTCCGGCAAACAATGCTGCTTGGTCTGAGCAATTTAAACATTTTCAGATTCGATAACATTCACCATAGAATCTTCACACCTGGCACCACAGGGTCATCGCGGGATTTGACTTTGCACCTGCTGCATGAGGACATAAGAATATGGCATTCGGCTCCCTAATGACCACAAAGCCACCGGACTGAAGAGCCCTTTAAGGCAAAGAGACGAGAACCAGATACTTCACACACTGAGCTTTTTCAAATCAGCGTCAGGTTATCTGCCAACAAACCACCCGGCTTCAAAACTCCGACACACCCACGGTGTGTCCTGTGTGAAGGCAAAAAAAGCAGTATTTGTATGTTTCAAATTGTAAGGCTCTACACAACGGTTAGGATCTTTCATGAATCAGTGGGATTTTGAAAAAAACTTAAGAAGGCTAAGGTAGGTTAGAGGCACTAGCCTCAAATACACCATGACTGAACAAAAAAACCAAAAAAAACCAAAAAAAAAAAAAAAAAAAAGGGAAAATAAGACACGATTGGACCCGAACACCTTCAATGGCATAATCTGATTGCACACAAAAATATAAAAATCCTGGGAAAGACAGACAACTATTTTAGAGAAATTAAGCAAACGCGTTTTAACCTGTCCGATCCCCGGCGTGATGGTGAACTTGGCCGGCGCGGCTCACAGGTGTTTCAACATCAGCTTCACCAAGTCGTCATACAGCTGCCAGGGGGCGTCCAAGCCCCAGATGAAGTCCAGATGCTCCCAATCGGGGATGAGCTTGTTGTACACCAAGTTGGTGATCTGGGACAACAATATGCTGACGTCGTTGACGTCCGCCAGCGAGTCGTGACCCCCGCTCCAGACGGCGGTGGGCACAAGCATGTCTCTCACGTTGTAAAGGGGAGGGTAAGTCTAGGATAAAAGCAACCGGAGGCGTCGTTTCAATTCACAAAACACACACAGTCGACGTGATCCTCCTTAAATCCTGGTGAGATTTACCAGCGAGGATCACGTGGTGAAAAGCGGTCTCCGTTTGCTCAAGTTACCGTGACCACAATGAGAAGAAACCTGAGCCGCAGTGACAGAATCCTAACTATGGTACCTGCCGGCGGTCGGGCTGTTACCGCGCGCCGGGTACCCTAACAAGTGTTAAGTTCCCTCGCGAAGGCGCTGAGCTCCCGGGGAGTGGACGTGAAAAGCGCGGGAGCCAGGTGGTGGGGCACTGGCTTTGGGGTCGTACCCCCACGCATGTAACACGTGCCACGGGGCCTCCGTAGGCCCGTTTCCTCGCCTTCCATAATAACAACCAGCACACCCGTCACACGGATGTCGTAGGAAACAACGAAACAAGACAAGCATGGGCAAAGTGCCTCAGGCTGCAGAGCATGTAGCACTCAAACCACAGTCCGTTTCTTTGTGTATCTTGGCCATGTAATGTGGCTGAGGCCCGCCAGCGACCAGGTGACAGGCCGAGGCTAGTCTGACTCTGAAGTCTGTGTTCCTGGCCACTGTGACTGATGTGTGACGGTGATGGGGACAGCGCCAGGGAGCACCGAGCCCACCAGAGCCCTGTGACTCAGGTGGCTTCCCCGGTGAGCTTTCAGAGCCCAGTTCATTAATTCTAAAGACTTTTGAAGCCTTTACCTGATTGTAATGGAAATAATTCTTGGCGTGGCTTCCCCAGTCAAAGGCTTGAAACTTATGGTATTTAACAACCTAAAAAAGAAGATAAAAGGGGGAAAAAAGTTGAGTGACACAGAAGTTCAAGAAAGGCTCCCAGGCTGCAGGAGTTAACTACATCCTCGGAAGTCCATTTTACATCGTCTGCAGTTTTATTCTTGATTTCCAAACTGTGATTTCAAACAAAATGGCATCAGGGGCGCCTGGGTGGCTTCAGTCAGTTGAGCATCCAACTTCAACTCAGGTCACGATCTCGCAGTTCATAAGTTCGAGCCCCACGTCGGGCTCTGGGCTGACAGCTCGGAGCCTGGAGCCCGCTTCGGATTCTGTGTCTCCCTCTCTCTCTCTGCCCCTCCCCCATTTGCACTCTGTCTCTCTCTCAAAAATAAACACACAAAAAAATTTGAAAAAACAAAATGGCATTCGCAGTGTAACGGAGTTGTGTGGTGACTGATGGAGGCCACGTGGGCAGAAAGCACAGCACAACGTGACTTGTCAAATCACTGTGTCGTGCACCTGAAACCAGTGCAACACTGTGTGTCATCTGTACTCTGATAATCTAAGTGACAAAGTTACGTTATTCTGATCGGAATAGAGCTACCGTCCGACCCAAAAAAGCAGCTTCGCACACATGCCGCGAAGGACACTGAGCTGACAACTGTACTTGTTAGATAAGCTTCGTGATGGCTTTTTACTGAGATTTGAAGCCTAAACTTTTTCAAAGAGTTAACACTCTTATTTGGGAAAGAAATACGTATTGCATACAATATATGGATTAATGCTAATAGGTGGATTCATATGGATGTGGAATAATATATTCAGATTAGTATGTAAAAATATTGATTATGTATGAACATACCTCTGTGGGATAATATAAACGCTATATTATACTTATATTTTAAAAAAATTTAATGTTTATTTTAGAGAGAGACAGAGAGACAGAGCATGAGCAGAGGAGGGGCAGGGAGAGAGGGAGACACAGAATCTGAAGCAGGCTCCAGGCTCTGAGCTATGAGAATAGAGCCCCACACGGGGCTCAAACTCAAGAGCCGTGAGATCGTGACCAGAGCTGAAGTCAGTTGCCCAATCAACTGAGCCACCCAGGTGCCCCTGTATTATCCTTATATTAATCTATGAGTTAATATATTTATTTATAATCCCCATGTTTTCTAGCTATCCACTCCACTCAACTATTCAATATTTTATTTTATTTTTTATTTTAGAGAGAGAGAGCACGTGAGCAGGGGGGAAGGACAGGGGGAGGGAGACAGAATCCAAGGCAGGGTCCATGCTCAGTGCGGAGCCTGACGCGGGGCTCAATCTCACGACCCTGAGATCATGACCTGAGCTGAAATCAAGAATAGGATGCTTAACCGACTGAGCCACCCGGGCGCCCCTTGTTTTTATTGTTTTCTCAATACTTTAATGATTTTATTTTACACTTACTCTTGAGTATAGCCAGTATAATCACCAAATCGTACCACACGCCAGCACAATTCTACCTACAGCCATGGAATAATACCGTATGTGAAACTGTAATGGATGCATATTTAGAATAGTGACATTAAAACATTTAAAAAGTCACTTTTTCAAAAATTTTGAAATGACACCAATCCGTACCTCCTCTATATCCCCCAGATTAAACACTGCCAAGAATCAAATCCAAAATTGACCAGCTGAATGAATCGGAAACTGTTCAGCTCGGGCCAGTCGGTGGTGCCCAGTAAAGAGCAAAAACCTAGACTTGCTTCATCTCGACTGCTTTCAATTTGTGCGAAGCTTCAGTTCTTAGCAATGCCATAAAATGCTGCTTCTACAGGAGAAATGTTCAGCGTCTGCCTTTGCCCTTGCAAAGGACAGACACCGGTACCTGAAGCAAATTTAACAAGGGGAATAAAATTTGGACTCACCGCACCCATCAGGGCACCTGTTCTCAGCTCAAATTATCAGTGAAAATCCACCACTGTAGACAGACATCAGTTTCTCACTCTCTCACATGTGTCTTTTAACATTTGTATAAAGCAACAGGAGACGGTATGGGGTACAAAGGAAAAATCTGCCTGGAACTCAGACTGAACTCCAAAGTTGACTTTTGTGCTCAAGAGGCATAGGACTTCACGCCACGCACTGGAAAGGGCATTTCAGCAGGAGGACGACGTGAAGGACACCGCACTAACAACCCGGAAATCAGCTGAAGCCCAGTGATAGGGATCTGGTTAAATACATTATGCTCATCCATATGTACAACAGCGTGGCCCCGTCACAAATAAACATAATACAACAGAAAGAGAAAACTGTTCATAACTACTATTAAGTGGGAAGCAGGCAGAAAATGAAATGGAACATGCACTGTGGTTACACTCCTGTGATAATGGTATATGGATAATGAGGCAGAGGAGAAGGTTAAAGTATTAGGATGGATGGTTTTTTAAGTGACAGAAGGTTATTCTTAGGTCTTGAATGGTAATGAAAACGTACAGTTTCAATCTCGCTAAAGTACAATATGTATTGCAAGTCTTCAAGTTATGCCAATCTCTCTGACCATGAAGTCTACTCCCACGACTGTATCCTAAGAAAGTAATGTGCCTCGGGTATAAGGATACACTTCTAATTCAAGAACATCTGTCCCAGGATGTTTTACTATGGAAAAGAAAAGGCAAAAAATAGTAATTTAAAATTTTAGGTAATGGAGGAGTGCCTGGGTGGCTCAGTCGGTTAAGCGTCCGACTTCAGCTCAGGTCATGATCTCGTAGTTTGTGAGTTTGAGCCCCGTGTCAGGCTCTGTGCGGACAGCTTGGAGCCTGGAGCCTGCTTCAGGTTCTGTGTCTCCCTCTCTCTCTGTCCCTCCCCCGCTTGTGCTCTGCCTCTGCCTGCCTCTCTCTCTCTCTCTCAAAAATAAATACATAAAACATTTTAAAAAAAATATTTTAGAAGCCAGATTATAGCCAATCCAACAGCTCTACTATGAATCCAACTCCCCTCATTTTTTAAAACAATATTTTATTAAAAGGTGGAATGTTAAAGGCAGCTCATGTGATTCTGCTGCAGGCAGTGACTGCCCAGTGCCTGGCAACTGCTATCCAAGACCACAGCATCTTGGTTTGGAGCTTAAATGGTGAGTTATTTCATGTTCAAAAAGAAATTAGGAAGGAAATTTCTACAGAAATATGTCCTGAGGTAGATATAAGCCCCTGATATATTGTTAGGCAGGGGGGGGGGGGGGGGGCGGGGGGGGGAACAAGTTATTAAAAGAGTAAGTAGACGAAAATAAAGTCACCTGATTAATTTAATTAATCTATTTTTGCAACTATATTTCTATCTGCATCCTTAACCACTTCCTTCTGGAATGATCTGCAGTAAGAGGTATACAGTAGGCTGCAAAGACATTTCCTATCTCCTGGTACACATCTTCTATCTCTGCGGACAATTGCAGAGTTTTGTTTTTTATCCCTAAGACAATTTTTATTATCCTTTTCCTATAGTACATAATCTCTAAATTTTCTAGAATGGGCATGCATTACTTTTGTGGTATGTGCTAAAACAATGAAAGCTGCATTTTAAAAGTGAGTGGCTCCCATTTACTCCCCTGACTGGTTTGCTCTGGTTTATGCACTGGTATCTTCAGTCCTACTGTGCTCACGGGTTAATGCTGACATTAGCTTCCATCTCAAAGCTGCTCAAAAATCTGGCTTGATGAAGCATCACAGAAATAAAATAAATCTAGGACTTGGTGAGAAACTGATGGGGTGGGGCAGGAGGGGAGAGAAAAAAGTCAAGCCCAATAGCCTGTTTGGTGAACGCACACAGGGTACAATGACACAATGACAGGAACCCAGGACTCAGGGGAAGGAAACCAGCTCTGATTTGTAAGCGACCGGCCTGGTCTGCGACAAGAAGGGAAGGGCTCGCAGACAAGTCCTTCATGGAAGGCACAGGTCCCTCTGACGTTGATTTTATACAAACCCCAGCAGCCCCTCCAGAATGCCTACCTGCCTCCAGTGTAATATGTTTTGCACAGAAGTTCCAGCAGGAGAGTGTGTTATATACACCGACACTCTAGACTGCAAAAGAGATAAATTGACATAAATGATGGGTACAGCGTTAAGGAAGCATTGATAATAAATCAATTCTGCACTTCAAAGCCATAATCTCATATATAGGAGATTAAGAACAAGAAAAAAAATTCTCTAACTACAGATATGTTCTAGAAAAACTGCACAGCCACACACACACAGAATACATATGGAGGAAACAGAGCAACATGGCAGTCGTAGGGCTGCATGGGTTGAGGTTACTAGGCATTTTTATTTTCTGCTACAAGCTTTTCTGAATTTCCAAAATTTCATATAATAATCAGACCTTGTTTCTATATCAGAAACGAGAAAGTAGAGCCTTCATTCGAGAATCTCAAAATCCGTTTTCACATGATGCAACATTACAAACTATACATAGAAACACCAGCATTTTACCGGCCAAGGGTTTACATTTTACGAAATAAAAATAAGTAAATAAATGTGTACGTACACACAAACACACACACACGGAAATTGCTGTTCCAAATTTAAATATACACGCAGTAGTTTTTTAAAAGAAATAGATGACTAGAATAAATATAAATATTGGGACATAAATTATGACAGATGTCCTCACTCAGTAGTTCCTCACGGGCACCCTGTGGGAAGCTGCTAGCCTGAGGAAAGCAGCAGAGAACATTCCAGGCACTTGCCCACATTGAACCTCTTCAGTGTCAGACCCGTTAGCACTCGGATGAGGTCATTCCTGCTTTTCTCACATCCTTCAGCACAAATAAGCATATTCACAGATAAAATAAACTAGCTAAAAGTTAAAGCAAGTTTTATTATGAACATACATACCATATTTAAGTTTCTCTCATTAAATCCACATAGAACAAAAAGGGCATTTCCACAGAGTTCCTTCAGAATGACACGACTGCAAACATCTGTGCTCAGCCACTTCAAAACCTCATTTTGGGGAAGAAATTGTCTGACTCCAAATAAGTGCTATAAAAAAAAAAAGAAGAAAACCAAGAATATCTCAGCATTTATTCTGGAATATGAGATTCCATGACCCGCGTCAGAAGAAGAGACACATGCCCAGTGTCTCCACATACGACTCAAAAGAAATGGGAACCAGTGGACGTTCATGCGAGGATATTTATACGATGTGTTTACTAAGGCAAAAGCGGATGTTACAGATGTGTACTTAGTCTCCAGGGAAGGGCAATTGAGGCAATAAGAGAAGATATTTGCAAAAGACATATTGGATAAAGGGTTACTATCCAAAATCTATAAAGAACTTATCAAACTCAACACCCAAAAAAACAAAAAATCCAGTAAAGAAATGGGCAAAAGGCATAAATAGACACTTCTCCAAAGAAGACATCCAGATGGCCAACCGACACATGAAAAATGCTCAACATCACTCATCATCAGGGAAATGCAAATCAAAACCATAATGAGAAACCACCGGACACCTGTCAGAATGTCAAACATTAACAACTGAGGCAACAACAGATGTCGGCGAGGATGTGGAGAGAGAGGATCTCTTTTGCATTGTTGGTGGGAATGCAAGCTGGTGCAGCCACTCTGGCAAACAGTATGGAGGGTCCTCAAAAAATTAAAAATAGAACTACTCTATGACCCAGCAATAGCACTACTAGGAATTTATCCAAAGGATACAAGAGTGCTGATTCGAAGGGACACATGCACCCCCATGTTTATAGCAGCACTATCAACAATAGCCAAAGTATGGAAAGAGCCCAGATGTCCACCAACTGATGAATGGATAAAGATGTGGAATATATGTGCAATGGAATACGACTCAGCAATCAAAAAGAATGAAATCTTGCCATTTGCAACAACACTGATGGAACTAAAATGTATTATGCTAAGCAAAACTGTCAGGCAGAGAAAGATATCATGTGACTTCACTCATATGTGGAATTTAAGAAACACAACAGATGAACATAGGGGAAGGGAAGGAAGAATAAGATAAAAACAGAGAGGGAGGCAAACCATAAGAGACTCTTAAACACAGAACAAACTGAGAGCTGCTGGAGGGGTGTTGGCTGGGGGATGGGCTAAATGGCTGATGGTCATTGAGGATGGCACTTGTTGGGATGAGCATTGGGCGTCCTGTGTAAGAGATGAATCACTGGGTTCTACTCCCGAAACCAATACTACACTGTACATTAACTAAACTGAATTTAAATTAAAAAAAATTTGTTAAGTCTCCAGTGAAGAAAAGGGCAGAAAACCAAGTAAGTTCACAGCAGACTTTTCACAGCAAGAAGGGGCAATTAATGATCACTCGCCCCAGGACCATCCCCAAAGAGTTTACTGGCTGGAAGATTGGTAGTGACTTCCAAAAAAGAGTCTAAACCAAGACTGGTCAACAATGCGTCTATGTAGGGCACATACATCCAATCCAACTCTACTGTCAGTGAGCCGGTTCCAGCCCGTTGTCTTTTTCTTCTAATACTTTTTTACTGTGATAGATCACACATAACACAAAACTTACCATTTTAACCATTTTTAAGTATTCAGCTCAGTGGCATTAGTACACTCACATTATTGTGCAACCAGCACCATTATCCATCTGCAGAGCTGTTACAACATCTCAAGCTGAAACTCTCCCCCTTAAATGGTAACTCCTCATTCCTTCCACCAGCACTACCTATGCTTATAAATAAAGTTTTATTGGAACACGGGCATGCTCATTTTTCTATGCTGTCTCTCTGGCTGTTTTCACACTACAACGGCAGGGTTCAGCAGTTGCAACAGAGACCATATGATCCGCAAAGACAATGAGATTTACCATACGGACCTTTGGAGAAAACTTGCCGACTCCTGATCTACACAAGCCCTGACCAATGGCCACCAAAGCCGTGCGCACGTGTTTCCGGGGCTGTCACTACACCCTCAAGGATATTCACACACCTGTGCAATGGGAAACAGAAAAACAACCTTCCTTATATTGAACCCAAATTTGTCCGCCGATAATTTACGCTTTTGCTGATGCCTACCCTCTGGAGGGACAAGCAGGAGTGAAAAAATTCAAATGCCTACCAAGACCTCGGGGGTGGGTCTTAATTCCCAGTTATCTCAGCAGGTGACCTCATTTGGGGACAGGGTCTTCTCAGAGGCAATCAAGTGAGGATGTGGTGGGCAGGGTGGGCACTCTGCAGGACCGGGGTCCTTCTAGAAATAGGGAAACGTGAGCAGAGACAGACACACAGGGAGAACGCACACGTGTGGAGGTGAAGGCCGGAGGTGAAGGGATGCTCCTCTCAACCCAGGAATGGCAGGCAAGCCCCCAGAAGCCAGGGCGAGGCAGGGGGCAGCCTCCTCCTCACGGGAGGAGCAAACTAATATAGGAGCAAACTAACATAGGCAGCACGAAAATGCAAATGTGTACAAGTGGCAAACGCTTTCGGGGTTTTTTAAAGGGAGGGAGGGAAATAAAATAAAATTAAATAAATTTTTAAAAAATTAAAAAATAAAGTAAAATAAAATAAAGTAAAATAAAATAAAAAAATAAAATAAAATAAAATAAATTTAAAAAAATAAAATAAAAATAAAAATAAAATAAAATAAAGTAAAATTAATAAAATAAAATAAAATAAAATAAAATAAAATAAAATAAAATAAAAGGGAGGGAGGGGCAGAGAAAGGGGGTGGGGAGAGAGGATCCCAGGCAGGCTCCACACTGTCAGCGCAGAGCCCGACTCGGGGCTCGAACTCACCAACCGTGAGATCATGACCTGAGCCGAAACCAAGAGTCGAACCGACTGAGCCGCCCAGGCACGCCCTAAAGTGGCAAGTGTTAAATGCCACCCTGCCCACAGGGATGTTTAGGGAGCGTTAAGAACCATGATGAACTGGAAAGCTTACGCTCAGCCTACGAGTGTGACTGCTTTGTGGTGCACGGCGCCCTTCTCACTCCCTTCCCACCCCCCCTTCCCGCCCCCTCCCCACACCCTCCAAACAACCAGTGATCAAGATTCCAACATTACATATGCTGCTTAAAGGCTGCAACTAATTTGAAGTCATAAAACTGTATGGGCCATACTCGGCACTTCTTCAGGCAAATGCTGTCCACATACACACAGCCTGTGACCTCTATCAAATCTGCCTACCACAAGATGGCCAACCAATATCTACGGACAGATACCGGGTCTCCTCAAATGCTCCTCTTCTGCAGACGAAGCCCATTAAGATTAGCTGGGGAGAATCAAGAAGTATCACGTGCAGACAAGGTCGCAGGGAAGGAAAAGGCTCCTGGCTTTGAGTCTACATAATGGTCACATGTGATAGATAGATAAATGCATATACTTCTGAGGTTCTCTACTAAAAACAAGAGGACAATGTATCACCGACTCGTAGCATGAGAAGCCAAGCTTTCCTTTTGGCCGACAAAGAATGTGAAGTTGACCTTGTCCTTCAGAGCTGAGTGCTCACCGAGAGCATGTAAAAGCAGGAGGGCGCGTAGGGAGAAAGAAAACTTCACCTTACACATTTACAGGCCTGCCCAGATCAATCTTGATGACTTTAGAATTTATATTTTTGCAGGCTGAGAGGGTACTAAACTTTCATGGCAGCGGCACTGATTTCCCAGGGCAGCTAATCCAAAGGCTTTATGGACATTTATTTTTTCACTTTGTCATTCTCCCAGGATATTAGGAAACACCGCTGTCTGGGACAGTGGTTCTCAACTACCAGTCTGTTTAGTTACTTTAGAATCCCACAGGGTGCTCCTGGCCCCACCCCAGATTTAAAGGACACCATCTCCAAGGTGGGGAGTGGGAGTTGGTATCCTTACAAAGCTACCAGATCACAATCTCCAAGGGTTAAATTAAATCCAAAACATCCCTATGATGGCCATTTCAGTTCTTTATGAAAAAGGACACAAGGAGGGGTGCCTGGGTGACTCGGTCAGTTAAGCATCCGACTTTGGCTCAGGTCCAAACAGACTCGCGGTTTGTGGGTTCGAGCCCTTCATCGGCCTCTGTGCTCGCAGCTTGGAGCCGGGAGCCCGGAGCCTGCTTCGGATTCTGGGTCTCCCTCTCTCTCTGCCCCTCCCCTGCTCATGCTCTGTCTCTGTCTCAAAAATAAATAAACATAAAAAAATTTTTTTTTTAAGGACACAGGGAGGCAGCAATGGCAAATCAGCAACAACCTTAAACGTCTACCAGACAGTAGCTCCTGATAACAGAATACTTACTACACAGCAGTTTAGAACAAGAGGGAGTTGTATGTATTAACGGGGCAGCTCACCAAGAGTGAAACGTGTCATCTGAAGAACGAGACACATAGCGGGCCACCATCTACGTTAACACAAAACACTAAATTTCTCTCAGGACGTTTGTACGTATTTAAATTCACACACAAGGTGTATAGGAAAACCTCACACTGAGCACTGTTTTAATTCTGAGCAAGGAGTAAGAGAGGCCTTGGTAACTGAGGGATACTTTATTTGGAATCTCTGAACTGTCTATAGTGAGAATGGAGGCTTCTATGACCCAAGGCATTAGAGCTAAAATTGCTTAGAGGGGGCCACGTCTTGTCTGCATGTCTGGTCACTGGTTCCGAGAATCCATCTGAGGTGTGGGTCGGGATTCTGAGGTATACAGTCTGTACCTCCTGTGAACGTCTCTGAGATGGCTGATATGTTACACCTCATTTTAAGTATACGTCCTGTGTGGAACTGCGTGTGTGCGTATACACGTATCACACATGGAACGCATACAGAGCGCACATAATGGGCCATCCGGCCTCAGCTGGCTCTCAACTCCTCCTCATGAAAACTGCTTCCTCTGTGAACAGAGCCAGGGCCGCGGGGGTCACACAGTTCTAGGGTTGAGCCTCAGGGAGGTCACTGGCTTGTAACCATATTACTGGCCACATTATGAAATGTCACAGGAACGGTGTCTTTCGGTGGCCCTCGGTGTGGCCACGGTCAGGCGTGTGGGAGCGACGCGCTTCCCGCGTCCCGTCTCCTGCCTACGCCCAAGCACAGGCTACCGCGTGGGGTACAGGGCAACTCTGGACCGCCTGTGCTCCCTCTGTGTGGTGTGGGGACAGCTGCACTGACATGCCGAACATGAGAAGTTGGTGTTCTCGGGTAGAATTAGTGATTCACCTTCCCTGACTCCCCAGGATCTGGAAGGAGGGGTGAAGGGGGAAGGAAACACTGCGGGGAGAGGAGCCACTGTTCCACTGACAGTGAAACACAGAGGAGGAAGGCACGGATGCTCCTCTAAAGGCCAGTTCTTCAGGTCTGAAATGTTGTTGGTGGGGCTCCAGGGGGGTTGGGGAGAGTTCAAGTACCTTGAAGAGAAAATCTGGAAAGCTTCCTAATTTATTTAGAGGGCTAGTAGAGAACTTGATTGAAGTCACAGGAGCCAGGGCAAGAAACATTTTAATCTTTCTGGCCAGCTCGGGAATCCGTGAAAATGCTATAAAACCTGGAGAAATACAAAGAAGTTTAACAGGAGTTTCCATCTTCTAGGACTTTCTCTGAAAAACCAAAGGCGGTCGCACATCGCACCCTCTAGTGGCGATCTGAGAGCCATGCAGGCAACGCCACCACCAGGAGGCAACCACATGGGGGGGCCTCTGAGCTTCTCCAAGCTTCTCGGCGCAAACGGAGTCTGATTAAACTAGTCAGTCAAGTACTTGTTAAGTGCTTGATTCAGTTTTTAACCTACAGAAATCAGAAGATGCCCCTGTTCCTCTCATCCTGGAAGCCGAGCAAAGGAAGGACTCTCCCTAACAGCCCCACATCAGCACCCAGCCCCAGCACCCAGCCCCAGCGCCCGTCCACCGGCCCCTGGGAGCAGTTTACAGGGGCATTGAGATCAGTCGCCAAGGGCTCCAGAGGAACCTGCACATGCAGAATGTTCTAGCTTTAAAATACCTTTTAGCTTTCTCTCAGGTCACTTCTTGCTTTGAACTTGGCCCCCCAAGTGTCACATTAGAAGGCACTGGGGCAAAGGACACAAGCAGGCAAGTCATGGGAGAAGGACCAAAAATGAGCGAAAACACTTCTCTTGACGCGTGAGAATGGCACACGCATCTGTGTTACATGCTACTTTCTGTGTGTCGTCTCTCAAACTGGTTAAGAGTGTTTGGCAGTAAGCAGAGCGCAGACATTTAACTATAGTACATCCAGACACTTAAGAATCGCTCAGGAGTGATTCTCCTCCTTAGGAATGTATTCTAAGGAGACCGTGTGACTTAAACACAGCTACTGATGAGAGCACACACAAAAAGGAGGAACTGCATAAATTATGGGACAGGTCCCTAGTTCCTCATCAGAGGAACTGTTGTTCGCTACAATTACAGGCAATTTTTATTTTCCTTCAACTCTGCCAAATTTTCTACTTTTGTATACAGTGAACACCCGTTCTTTTTATAATCGGCATAAATAAAAAATGCATAGAGCTTTTAGAAACTATTCAGAAATGAAGCATAACATGCCATCTTTGTAGTTAGTTTTATTCCACTTAACTTTTAAGACTCACTGTATTTTTGGGGTTCCTGGATGGCTCAGTCGATTGAGCATCTGACTCTTGATTTCAGCTCAGGTCATGATCTCACAGTCATGAGTTTGAGCCCTGCATCGAGCGTCCCTGCTTGGGATTTTCTCTCTCTCTCTCTCTCTCTCTCTCTCTCTCTCTCTCCCTCTCCCTCTCCCTCTCCCTCTCCCTCTCCCTCTCCCTCTCCCTCTCCCTCTCTCCCTCCCTCCCTCCCTCAAAAATAAATAAATTTTTTTAAAAAAGAAAAAAAACTTTTAAAAAAAGTGTATTTTCTTGTTTTCTGTTTAAAAGCCTCTGCCCTTATAATACCTCTTGTTTTCTACCTTCTCACATCCCCATACTGCTGTAACCAGGAAAATATGCACCAGGCTGAGGCTTACTTCTGGGTCAAGGGAACCATACACCATGTGTATCCATTTACATGAAAGTCTGAATTTTCAGAGAATGTGAAATATTACCCCGAATTTCCTGCCCTTCCCCTATTCATCACTTCTGCTTGGCAATAAAGCAAAAAACAAACACCTCTGTTTGCACTAACATGATTTGTTACTATTTCCCTTTCAAGAACGGGCAAAAAACTCTGTAAGAAGACACTGTATCCACCACCAGGCTTTATGACATACGTACCTATTGTGGTGCCTTGAGAATGACCCACGTAATACACTTGTTCTTGGCCAGTTTTATTCAGAATGAAGTTAATGGAAGCTGATAGGTCATAATTTGCCATCTCATCGTAACTGTAATCCAGAAAAGGAACCCTTTCATTAAGACGCTGCACACAAACATAACCGCACGCTAACAAGAAGGGTGCGGGGGGATGAATAACCATAAGCTGAGCGCAGCTGTGTAGAGCAGCACAGAACTGAGCGCAGAAAACATCAACAGGATTGCGCGGGCCCCTTTCTAATTCTGCCTCCCTCCCAAAGGTCCTGTCCTCATTTTTTATGCCATAAGTTATGTTATACCCATTTTTGAACCTTTCTATAAATGAGATCAAATAGTAATGCTGTCACAGAGCCGTGGGATGTTCACTGTATAGATACACGGCACTTCATCTGTCCATTCGCGGCTGATGGGCATTTGGTAGTTTCTGGCTTTTCACTATTACCAGTGGCGGCCCAACAAGTATATTCCTTTGGTAAAATTTGTCATTCTTGCATTTCACGCGTGTAGGTAAGCTGTGGTTTCACAAACGGGACACAAGCCTGAAGGAGTCCAGAGCTCTGACCTTCCCTCATGCCAGGTAGCAGGACACAGCCTGGGACACGTTACACGTGTGTGTGCCATTCGTCATCAGGAAATGGGTAAGCGGACTGTCACCACTGCCTGCAGCGTGCCAGGCTCTCTCCTCGTATCCTCTCCTTTGATCCCCCAATGGCCTCGGGAGATTGGCGGTTATTACCCCATTTTACAACAAGGAAACTGAGACACAGAAGGCTTATGCAGCATGCCCAGTGTCACGCGGGGATTAATAGGTACAGCCAGGATTGATAGAAAAAGGACAATTTCTGGAAATGGAAAAGCAGACATTCGGTGTGCATGTTTATGGGGGGAAAGAAGAAGTTTCCAGGACGCAATTTGCCCACCAACTCCCACAGGACCCGGAATGCCAAAGTAACTAAAAGTCCATAGTTGAATCTAATTCTTAAATGTAATCATTACTTATAATGTACTTCACTGTGATTTACGCAATTCCTCATAAGGTTTAAAACCTTTCCCCAGGCATCCGTCTCCCCTCTCTGATAACCTTGAGCTACCCATCCACCTGCCTCCCCGTGTGTCTGTGGTAAGGGTACTAAGGAAGTAGGCCCCCGTCACCATCAATTCCAATCTACCTGAAAGCCCAGAATTCGTCCTGAGAAGGGGATAAAGTCTTGTGTCTCCGAGACCAGGTGTTTCCCCTGCTGTTCCCCATCCACACATCAAAGCCCGTGTCCGCCAGGAAGAAGCCCAGGCTGTTGTTGGGAAGGTTTGTGACCCAGTTACTGGAATCGGCCAGCAGGCCATGCTGCAGGAACACAACTGGCTTAGGACCTGAAAAACATCCATGTTTAGGACTCAGCAGCACCCAGCCATAAAGCAGATGCAAGAACAGCGAGGCAGCAATGCACTCCAACAGAACATCAGTGAAAAGTATCTTTTTAAACAGTGCTGGCAAAGTAGCAGCAAAAACAGGCTATCTCGTGTATCTAATAACAAGACGTGTAGATGTGACCATAAAAAACTTTTTACCGTATTCTTAAGACTGTATGAAATGTTTCTATACTGTATTTGCTCCCATAATCGAATTTCTTACAATGTATCCTAACAAAATAAACCAAAAGACAGGAAAAGATTACATGTACGCAAATTTATAAATATATATACACATATTCCTTTATTTACATATATATTTCTACTTTTATGTATACACATGCAAATAAATTTTCTACTCACCTATACCTGGGACAGTGATGCTGTGGAAAAACAAAGACTCGGGAGACAAAGAAACATAACCTCTGGCTGCTTGCATCATGTTAAGACCATTTAGTCATTCATTAAACAAGCATTTATTGAACACCGACTGTGTGCTGGCATTCTCGGCACTGGTGACACAGCAGAGAACAGAACCAGGAGGAAGACGGTTCACCCTCACGGAGCTGATGTCAGACTGACCACGAGTGTCAGAGACAGACGCACTTGGGCTCGAGTCTGTCCTCTCCAACCTCGAATGTGCCACTGGGTGCAAAAATATTTCAACATCCCTCCAACATCCCTTCAACCTGAATCATCACCTGCAGCAGGGAAATGCAACAGGCACTTTATAAAGAGCAACGACTGGGAGACACTGCGTGAAAAGTTCTTCGCAAAGTGCTTCCCAGCACAGCGAGAGTTCAATAAACATTAACCCAGTCTGGGCCTCTGCTCCATCAGTAACTGTTAATAGAAATAAATGAGGCAATTAAGTGTCTGGCATAATGACAGACACATAGATCACAACAAACAAGTAAGAGCTCCTTTGGCCTTCTGCTTGTTCGTTATGAGAGTGAAACATGGGGGTCCCTGGGTGGCTCAGTGGGTTAAGCATCTGACGTTGGCTCAGGTTATGATCTCACAGTACGTGAGTTCAAGCCCTGCTTCAGGCTCCACACTCTCTCTCCCTCTCTCTCTGCCCTTCACTCACTCGCACTCTCGCTCAAAAAAGAAATTTTTTTAATTGAGTAAAAAAAAAAGAAAGAAAGTGAAGTGCTAAGGGAAAGAGCTAACTGTTGAGACGTCAAATAATTGATTGCAATAATTAAATCATCACCAATGACAAGGACTGTGGCATCCCAGAAAAATTTATAACCCAGCCTTGAAGGGTGGAAAGAAAGCAAAGTACAAGACAATAACCTACACTAGACCCATAGCTAGGCAGCAATGATGCAGGCAAATGAGGAGTGTAAAACATCAAGGAAAAATGGGAAGTAAGATTCGTCCAAACAGATGGGAAGTGAACTGACAAATTTTTCTTCTGTTTATGTCCTAATGCGGATTTGGTAACTAATTGCTTTTTAGATGGCTGTCCCAGAGCTCCTGGGTGGCTCAGACAGTAAAGCATCCCACTTCAGCACAGGTCATGATCTCACAACTCGTGGGTTGGAGCCCCGCGTCAGGCTCTGCGATGACAGCTCGGAGCCTGCTGCGGATTCTGTGTCTCCCTCTCCCTCTGCCCCCTCCCCCACTCACGCTCAGTCTCTGTCTCTCTCTGTCTCAAAGATAAACATTAAAAATTTTTTTTAACTGAAGTGGCTGTCCGTCTGATGATGCAAGGTGGGCTGTATAGACAACCCCAGGAGGCACCGTCCAAATTCTCTACAGCATGAACAGTACCCCTGGAGCCATGCCAGGTGGGTGCTGCTCCCCTTATTTGTAAAGACAGTGGGACAGCCATCAAGTGAAGGTCCGAAATGACTCCTGTGACTTTCTAATCACACACAGTAGCCCTCTGAACTGCCAGGGCCACATCGGTGACCTTCTACCAGCGGGGAGACAAAAGAGCAAAACAGATCAGGATTGGGGCAGCCTTATGAGTACTTCCTTGCCTGCGAATGTTCATTTTAGTGCTACGTGACCAACGCTGACTGACTGTGAAAGTGCTTCGGACAAGGCAGTGTGGTACGTACAGAATCTGCGGAACTGGCTCCCCGCCTTTGGTGAAGAAGATCAGAATCCAATTGCGGAAATAAGAGTCGTCGTAAAAATAAAAAGTTCACATAAACCTCAGGGATGTGATAAGGATTACTGAGATCAACTCATCATTAAGTTGTAGCTGATGAAATGTGTTTTAAATGACACCCGCTCCTAAGCAGGCTGCCTTGCGGAGACGGTGACAAGAGGCGTCATCGCTCCGCGGTGACTGTGAGTCTCTGTGTGAGGGACCCCCAGGAGCCACACCAGGGTGCTGACGAGTCCCTTCCGCACGTTAGGTCACTTCTCTCCCATCGAAGGTGCTTTGGGGCTGGGCTGTGAGGAGTAAGACTTTTTGGCCTTAAGCGAAGTCAGCAAGTCAGGCTGACGGAGGCAAGAGTCTGACAGCACACGGGCATGAGCCGGGCAGGACCACTGTGCTCCGAGAGGCAATTACACATAACCATGGTCTGCCACTGGAGCGGTCTCCCCTGGGGACAGAGGGTCTGGTGGGGCCAGAAGCATGGCAGGTGGCCAAACTCCTGCTGTTTCCCCCAACCTGTGCTTCTTCAGACACCTGGTGGAAAACCTGTGTCTGCTTAGCTGACTCCTCAGGGCCCAGCACTGAGAAAGGCAGGAATGATCTAGATGGGAAGGCAGAGCTGGGGGGCGGGGGGGGGGGGGGGAGCAGGGCAGCCAGGACTGAGGCTGGAAGGGGTGGCAGGGGTCAGCCTGTGGGGACCAGGCAGGTTTTCTACACTGGGGAACATTTTTTTAATATTTTTATTTATTTTTGAGAGAGACATAGCTAACGGGAGGGGCAGAGAGAGGGGGAGAGAGAATCCCATGCAGGCTCTGAGCTGTCAGCCCAGAGCCGGATGCAGGGCTCAGACCCACAAACCGTGAGCTTATATGACCTGAGCTTATATCAAGAGCCGTACGTTTAACTGACTGAGCCAGCCAGGCACCCCTGGGGAACGTTTAAGTGGGGAGCGTTTAAAATCCCCCTGAAGTCTCTGTGCATTGTATTTCCCTCCCTAACCTATAGGAGCTTTGGAGGAGAAATGTGGGAATGGCAGACTGAAGGCATACCAGAAAACTCTTTAAACACTACCGGTAAATAACTCCTGGATTCCCAGAGGCATCGAGAAGCCGCTAGCACTCTCTCAGGAGGTGAGCTCGAAGCCAGAAAGGCCGACGGCCCGCTGAAGCGTGTGCTCAGGCTCCACATCTTGTATAAACCCTTCCCGGCACCTATGATATTTCAGCCACTGCGCCAGCTGTGGGGGACACAAAGGAGGGTAAGCCCCGCTCCCTGCCCCCAAGAGGCTCCAGTCCAGCCCAGGAGACAGTCCCACAGTTACCTTCTAGGCCAGTGTGAAAAAGCCCGATCAGCACCCAGGGAACCCCACAGGAAAGAGAGTGACGTGGCCAGGGGCAGGAACGTGTTTGCCAGCTCCTGAGTGAGACACAGACCACCCCACAGAGGGTTCTGGAGAAGAAAAGGGACCCTGGATTTGTAGAAGTGACACTGTCCCAGGCCGCAGCCAGACAGGACCACGGGGCACACACAGGTGGCTCCCTCAGGAGGCAGACACAAAGCAGGTGAAGGTCAATGCCCTGTCTGACCCAGACGTGAAGGGCTTTACAGGGGGCACATCCCTCCAGGTTGGGTGGCCTTCCTGGTCTCATTCCAAAGCCCCTGCTTTTAACCACTACTCCAAAAAAATCCTTCATTAATAACTAAAGAGGTAGGGGAGAAGAGATGTGCTTGAAAGTATTCCCTTTCAGGGCGCCTGGGTGACCCAGTCAGTTAAGCATCCGACTTCGGCTCAGGTCCTGATCTCCCAGTTCGTGAGTTCAAGCCCCACATCAGGCTCTGTGCTGACAACTCAGAGCCTGGAACCGCTTCAGATTCTGTGTCTCCCTGTCTCTCTGCCCCTGCCCTGCTCACATTCTGTGTCTGTCTGTCAAAAATAAATAAATTTTTTTTAAATTTTTTTCCAGTATTCCCTTTATACCCAGCCCCTTCCAAGCAAGCCACGCACTATTTCCCCAAACTGAATGCATGCACATCAAAACTACCTGGAACATTTAAAAAACACACATATTTGTGGCCCAACTTCTGAGGTAGGGGATCCAGAACTCCAGGGGCACAGCCTGGAAGTACTTATTTTCCACAAGCTCCCTCAGCTCTTCTTGGTCAGTCTGACATCAGCTCTTCTCAGGAGCCCAACCACAGCTGGGTTCAAGGAGGAGTCATCCGAAGGGGAACGTGCCGCCCATCGCTCTACCAGGCCGGCCCAGCCTGGAGACAGGCCAGGTGTGCAGAGCCCTGCTTGACATCTGACAGGCTCCTGGAGGGAGTTCTAGGGCCTCCTTCCCAAGAATCATTAAGAGCAGACCTCCACTGATCCAAAGCAAGGGCTCCTGAGTGAATTTCTGTAGTCTAATTCTGGTTGGAAGAGTTGGCCTCAAAACACAGCCCAAAGCAAGATGAGCAAATAACATCCGTGGGAAGCCGGAGTCACGACACTTATGGCCCCTGGAGAGAATAAGAAGGAGGCACCTATCTCCAGGCATTTATTGCACAGCTTACCTAAACAGAGCACTCTCCCCACTGTGGCTTTATCGGGGACATCACCGCAGTGGGTAGAAACTCGGCCCTAAGCCCCGTCAATCCTGTCTTTGCCACAGGCAAATTCATCGAACCCTATAACTCCTGGTTTCCTCATGTGTAACAGAGGTACGCACTGCAGGAGATCTCTTTGCTTGAGAACCCACAGGAGAACCTAGCCCGTCCCCAAGACACACTTGGAAGGGTGCACACCCCTTGCCACGGTCCAGGTCGCCGTGCTCACATTTCAGCCTCCCTGCTGAAGAGGAGTGGCCTCTGCAGGAGGGAATACAACAGCCCTCAGATCACAGACAGGAAAGAGAACCAAACCCCCCCCCACACACACACACACACCGGCCACAGCCACTCTGGTCCCCGAGCAACATGAAGCCAGAGACCTGGTGGTCCTGCCCACCACCCCGTCCCCAGCACCCAATGTGGAGTCTGGCTTGTGGTCCTCACTCGTGACAAATCTGATGAATAAATGCAATAACGAAGGAATAAACGAGGCAAAGAAAGAAAACCTACTACGTGCCCGCACGCCATGTGCACCTCCCAGGCACCACCTTGATTAGTTTTCTACGTGCCCAGGGTGGCACTGGGCCATACACGTCACTCTTCTCACCTTACGGATGGGGGCTCTGGGGCCTAGAGAGAAGGAATGAGTGCCCCAGGACAGGACACACGATTAGTACGCGGTGGAACCAGGAACCAACCTCAGGTCATGTGAGGGCAAAGTGTGCCTCACCTCCACACAAACTGCCTTCTGCCCTCCCTGCCTCTGCTACCCTGGCTGCCCTTCGAAAGGCTTCGCACGGTGGTATCTCCACGCTCCAGTTCATGGAGCCTTACAGTTGGCCCGACCCTGGGCAAGTACATAGCTGTAGTCCAAAATTCTCAACTAACAGAAGGAACAGAGGGGCCCAGAGAGACAAGTGCACAACAGAGGGCAACTGGCCAGAGACGCTGACTCTGACCCCCAGATACGCTTCTCTCTATCATGCTCTCCTTTAAGGACCTCCTGCACGCAGCAAACACATCCTGAAATACACATCCTTCTCCTGTCCTTGTTCTCCGGAATGCATTGTGCGTGCGTCCATTCAGGCTGCTGTATCAATACCACAGACTGGATGGCTTTGTGAACACAGGAAACTCTAGCTCACGCTTCTGCAGGCTGCGAGGTCCAAGATCAAGGTGTTGGCAGACCTGGTGCCTTGTGAGGCACCTCCTGGTTCACAGACGGCTGTCTGTTCACTGTGTCCTGGCAGAAGGCAGACAAGCGAGCTCTGGGGTCTCCTTCTGATAAGGGCACTAATTCCATTCTGGAAGGCTCTGCCCTCAGGCCCGAGTCACCTCCCGAAGGCCCCACCTGCAGACGCCACTACACGGGGGTTAGGACTCAACACCTGCATTCCGGGGGGATATAAACATTCGGCCTACAGCACCTTCCCCATCAGGGAGGACTGGGTACGGAGGAAGCAGACATCAGAGACTACCATCGAATCCAGAAGGATTTTTTTTTTTCATTGAAAACAGAAGCCACAGCTCCACTGGTTCTGCCCAAGATGCCCCTAATTCTACCCACCACCGGAAGGCCTACACTCGTGCCTGCGGCTGTCTGAGCTCAGGAGTACGGAATCCCTCACCAGTGTGGCCCCGACTGTCGATGCTCTGCTCAACCCCATCCCAGGAGGGCCCAGGCCCAGAGGAGCTCCTGGAGAGACTTGGCTGGAGTGATGATCGAATAACCAAGAGGAGCTTCAGCCTTAGCGTCCTAAGTGCTAGGAAGGAAACACCCAGAGAGCAAAGAGAACATGCAGCAGGAGCTGGCCCAGGGTGAGCGGCCGGGGATGCTCCCTGAAGAACTGACACTGAGGATGACAACGGACAGCGGGTAAGATGGGCTAGCCGGGAGGACAACGGGGAGCACCGCAGGAGACAGAGGTTCTGGCAGCACACCCTAGTCCTTTCCACCCTGACTCTCGGCTCCAGCCCCACCCTGCACACAGGAGTCAGCGTGCAGCTGACACTGGCTTGTGCTTCTCCATTAGGTCAAGGGTCCGAACACAGTCCTGCACCTGATGCACCATCAGAGCCAAATGAACCTGGCCATGAGTTCAGCCAGCCGGTGCCGTCAAGTCCGGCACCCAGGAATGACCCTGCACCTGCTCCATGCCACCAGGAGGCAAGGAGCTGCATCTCAGCCCGACGGGACCTCTGGGGACATGTCAAAGCACAGCATTTATTCAAAAAGACAGCTCCTCTAGGAACTGCAGAGAAGGAAAGAATGGAAAATCCAGAAATGATCAGAATCCTAAAATAAGCAAAGGAAAACACAGGCCAGCGGCCTTTCTGTCCGAAGACCTACTTCCCAAGCCAGGTTGTGAATTTTCAATTATGACTTAAAAAGCTTAAGGGGCAAGCCCTGGAGTCTTTGCCAAGGTGAAGTTCAAAATGCCTGAAGACCATTACTCAGATCACACAGAACACCACTGCCCTCATTAGGTCAACAGATACCTATATATCATATACATGTATGTGTATGTGTATATTTACGGATATACATGCATGTATATCGGAAACAACCCACTATTGTTGCTTTATTTGACAACTGATTTACTGAACAATTTATTTCCCAATTTGGCAAGAAGTCTGCCTTGTAGCCGTTGCTGTTTGATGTATTTTAGGCAAGACAATATGTATTTCCTTGTTTTAGTCAAATAAAATCAACATCATGGGAACAACTTGGTCAATGCTTATTACATAAGACTGCATCTTCTAGTTCAAATCGCACAGACTCTGGAGTCAGACTGGCTAGGCCACTAGTTTTTGCCTTAAAGCCAACCTCTTTCCCTTTCTCTCTCAAGCTGGCTGTCTCACCCAGTAAAATGAGGGTGCTCATCTAGACACAGGTTCCAGAACTCAAGGACTTTACTTTGGAATCCACCAGGGAGTATGTTACACATGCAAACTCTCCAAATCTCCGGCTCAGAAAGGACTCTGAGATCCTTCTAGTGCTAACATCCCATGACTGTCGGAGATACGGCTGAGCACACGAAACCAGAATCACTTCCCTATTCAGGATGACTTTCAATTCCTTTTTGGAGTTAGCGCAAAGCAGGGGAAGTACAACACTTGATGGAGAAGTTTGCTTAACACTGGGAAGCATCACACACATGCTCACCAGGCCACTAAGAGCTTTCTTTCTTTTTTGTTTTTGTTTTGGATTGTATGAGAGTTTTATTTTTTTATATACATAATTTATTATCAACTTAGCTCACATACAGTGTGTATAGTGTGCTCTTGGCTTTGGGAGTAGATTCCTGTGATTCCTCACCAGCTAGAACACCCAGTGTTCACCCCAACAGGCGCCCTCCTCAGTGCCCATCACCCATTTTCCCCACCCTGCCCCCCGACCTCCCACACCCATCAACCCTCAGTTTGTTCAAAACCCTCAGTCTGTTTCTAAATGTGTGTTCCAAGCTGACTAGTTAGTACGAGTTTGACGACACAGGTAAATGTGTAAACAGGGTCATCTTAGTGGGTCCCTCAACTCTCTACAAATGTATGTAGTATCTGTGTGTACACAGGGCTCTATTTTATGTCACTACACAGAAGGTGCATTGTCTTAGTCCAGTTAAGAACCCCAATCCTGAAGACTGCCCTCATATAACCCTCACTCAGGCTGACCATGCAGGGAACACAGTGCCACCCACCGTGCTGAGAGATACAAAGAAGACAGAGACACAGCCCCTGCCTTCAAGGAGCGGCTGCAGGGAGCAAAGGGGCATGGGGCGGGGGGGGGGGGGGGGGGGGGGGGGCAGGAAGAAGTACACAAATAAGTCAGTGCAGAGCCTGCTTGGGATTCTCTCCTTCCCTCTCTCTCTCTGCCCCTCCTCCGCACATGTGCATACACTCTCTCTCTCTCTCTTAAAATAAATAAATCAACTTAAAAAAAATGATGGATGTTTTTCTTAGATGACGAATAAACCCGGATGGTGCTTAAGCACTCCTCATAAACGTCATGAAAGAGGTATGCCACCCCATTCTAAGTAGACACTGACACCACAGACACCACAGTTCAGAACTGTAATCACTGATGTGCCAAATCACGAAGGTCTCTGCACATACCCGTGGGAAGCTTCCAATTTCCTCTGCTGTATGAGTGGTACAGACAACAGAGAGAAAGAATATCAAGGAAAGGTACATAGCTTCATTTATTAGGTCCCTGAAGATTGCTGAATGGCCGGTACCATACAACAACCCCTGGGTTCTTACCCTGCAAAACTACACAAGATGGACAAGCACAGCTAGCAGGAAGAGGAGAGGTGTGGCCAGGCCACGTGATCACACAGCACCCCCCCCCCCCCACAAATCTGCAAGTGGGCCACTCCAACAGGACCCGAACACGCTGCCCATACAGCTCTCACTCAACTTGTGCAGCACCTCCGGACAGCACAAGAATGGAGAAAAACCACACTGAAAAGGGCAAGAGGGACGGTCTCACTTCATCCCCAATAAATGAAGAGATGTTGTTTTAATGCATCTTGCAACGCCCTGTAATTGGTACAGATGCCAGGTGTTATTTTTGTACGTATTAAAAGTATTACTTTCTTAAAAGATCAGCAGTTTCCATAGACCGGTTTTGAAATTCTTCCTTCCTCTAATACACGGGAAGCCTCAAAAATGAAAGCAAAGCCTCCCTCGGGTTCTGAGCTTCTCTCAGGCACCCAGCTGAATGGTCACAAGAGCACACGGAGGGTGGTGGCCTGGCCAAGAGAAGACAGGGATGGACTGAAGCCAGGTAACGTGGGGTCGGCCACCGGAGCACCGGACTCGAGAAGGATTCTGCGTTTCCAGGGCAGGAGGACGATGATCTTATGAATAGGGGAGGAGGTCAGGAGGGGGGTGGCCTGAATAAGAGGATAAGTTCCACGCTGGGTGGGAAGGGCTCTTAGGAATTCTTTTTTTGTCTATTTGGCTTAAATGAGCCGAAGTAACACCACTGACAAGACTGCTCCTGAGGATGCTGAGGGGACAATGAGGAGTCCCTGCTCTGGACCACGGGTGTGCACACCGTCAGAGAAGGGTCTACGCAGCGCTCACTGACGCCTACAGAGGAAGAGGGTGTGGACCTAGCGGTGTGGCCACACTGAGAATGCTTTCCCTCTGTGTTCCCCATTCCAAAGTCCACGAGTACCCACCCCCTGCTGCACACCATGCACCCCTGCCAAAAAAAAAAAAAGATTGTGGACTATAACCCACGGAACCAGAGTGACAAAGAGGAACACTGGGACCATCACAGTCAATCAACTGTTCCTGCGGACGGAGATTCCAAGGCGCACGGAGGCGGACGCCCACACGGACCTCGCCGCTGACAGAGATCTCACACTCAGCTGCCCTGACTCCTTCCTGCCACCGGGGAGCACATCTAGGCTCCTGTTCGCTTCCTCACCTGTCAGGGCACAGCCCCGCACCATAGTGCTGGTGCTCGCACACGTGGGTGGGGGCACCATCTGTTCTAACTGTGGCGTGAATTCCAGGGGTGGGCGATGGAGAAAAGAGGAGAAGCATTCCCCAAGCATGTTTTCACTGAGGTTCCCTGCATCTTTTAACGATGATTAACATTTTTTTTTAATGCTTATTTATTTTTGAGAGACAGACAGAGTGAGAGTTGGGGAGGGGCAGAGAAAAAGGGAGACACAGTATCCGAAACAGGATCCAGTCTCTGAGCTGTCAGCACAGAGCCCCATGTAGGGCTCGAACCCGTGAACCACAAGATCATGGCCTGAGCTGAAGTCAAGACACTCAACCAACTGAGCCACCCAGGTGCTCTAACAATGATTCGCATTATTAATTATACTAGTTACCCAATCACTTTTAAGAGAGTAATGATCAGTACATATTCTTCTTTATATGGGATCTGAAATCAAAGGGTTTACCAAAAAAGAAAAAAAAAAAAAAACAAGGAAACTAAGATCATATGTTTGTTCTGGAATAAAATATACATTTTGCGTGTTTTGAGCAGAAAAAGAAATGTAAGCCCTCACTTCAGCTCACTACACATTTTTGTAACGTACTTATAAAAAGGAAGCTTAATAGTATGAACATGAATCTATAAATCATAAAAACCTCAAGAATGAGAAAGGAGGGGCACCTAGGTGGCTCAGGTAGTTAAGCATCTTGACGTCATCTTGATTTCTTGACTCTTGATTTCGGCTCAGGTCATGATCTCACAGTTCATGGAACTGAGCCCCATGTCAGGATCTGCCCTGGCAACACAGAGTCTGCTTGAGATTCTCCCTCTTTCTCTCTCTCTCTCTCTGCCCCTCCCCGACTCTGTCTCAAAATAAATAAACATTTAAAAAAAAATGAGAAATGAAATTTCAAAAACAGCACTGGCTGTCCCAGCCACTTAAGTGTTATAAAATCCCTTATTATAGTTACAATCTGGGGGGCAGGGGAAAATAGACCAGATTATATTAAGGAAAAAAACAAACAATGATACAAAGGTCATGTAACACAGGTTTTTAAGTTTGCTTTGAATAATTTGGGAAGGAATTGAGGCAAAAAGGCCCTTCTGCTCATATAAAATTGTAACTGAAGAACACTGAGTCATCAAATTACCTTAATCTCAACCTTAGTTGTCCAAGGAAAATCTTTTTTTTTTTTTAGCGTTTATTTATTTTTGAGACAGAGAGAGACAGAGCATGAACAGGGGAGAAGCAGAGAGAGAGGGAGACACAGAATCTGAAACAGGCTTCAGGCTCTGAGCTGTCAGCACAGAGCCCGACGTGGGGCTCGAACTCACGGACCGTGAGATCATGACCTGAGCCAAAGTCGGACGCTTAACCGACCAAGCCACCCAGGCGCCCCCAAGGAAAATCTTTAGAAACAAAATGTTAAAGAATAAGGTACATCGGGAGGGATGATTGCATTGGGATCAATCTTCATTCTGACATATGTTTCACAATTTCAAATAGCCTGCCTAGAAAGAAATTCATTCATCTCATGGAAACGGCACTTTCGCTATGGGAAGATATAGACATACGTATCTCCAAAACTATAAGAACTTTCATATCTTGCTAGTGAGAATAATTACCGGAACAAGATTGCCTGAAAAGAGATTTAACGGTATCTATCAAAATCATAAATGTACATATCCTCTGACTCAAAAATTCTATCTCTGGAAATGTATCTTACAAACAAACTTGCACACGTACAAGGTTGTGTTAAGCAGCAGTATCTTCCTTCTACCAAAAGGACTAGAAATACCCCAAATGCCCATTACTAGGACACCTGTAAAATAAATCATGGAAAAACTATGCGGAATACCAAGTGTCTGTGAAGTATTCTCTTTTTTTAAGTTTATTTATTTATTTGGGGGGGGGGGGGAGGGAGGGAGGGAGAGCATGAGCAAGGGAGGGCAGAGAGAGAGGCAAAGACAGAATCCCAAGCAGACTCCACACTGTCAGTGCAGAGCCAGACGCAGGGCTCAAGCTCACGAACCATGGGAGCATGACCTGAGCCGAGACGAAGAGTTGGACATTTAACCGACTGAGCCCCCCAGGTGCCCTGAGTGGTGAAGTATTCTATGAATTATATGGAACTATCTGCATAATATTAAGTAAAAAATTCAAGTAACAGAAGAATTGACACTATATACCACCTTTTGTATTAAATCGGAAGCAGGGAAAAATAATCACCTATGTCTGTATCCATTTCTAAAGAAATTTTGTTTTAGAGCTAAAGAAATTAAAGAGATTTTGGAAGAATACACACAAAACTAGGGAGGTGAAGGGTGAGGAGGGAGGGAGGTATTTCACTATATGTCTTTTTACTCTAAGTTTTGAACTATGTGAATATATTGCCCATTCAAAAAAATCAATATTCAAACAGCAAAAGCGATTTACTTAATGCTCAAGACATTTCACTAATAAGATGCTTCCTTAAAACAAGGAAAGCAAAGATTTCACATATCATCAAACAAAACTGACCTTCAAATCGTTAAGCAAAATGTGAAATTACATAACCTGTCTTTACTTCTTCAAAGACAGTATTTTCATATGCCTTGCATAAATGTAACATGTTCAGTACTTTAGCCTAAAAATAACCCCATTTCAATGTTTTCAGGTTAAATCTCAACTTGATTACTGACACAAAAACCAGCCAAATTCCAGCAGTGTAGGTACTTTCCAGAGCTTTCCTGCCTCACCACAGGAGACACCCATACCTTTGTCAGCACGATTCTTCCTCCCATGAGGGATTCGGTGAAGGCAGAGAATATAGCCGTCTTTTGTCTCAACGTAGTGTTCCTCACTAGGGAATCCCCAGTAAGAGATCATTTCAGTCTACAGAGAAAAAGAATAATGGAATTTCTGTGCACAGAATCTGACAAGATCTCCCACATTAACAGGCAAAGAAGACAAAATGTCAGCAGGCATTCTCCAGGCTTTAAGAAATCAGGTAGTTATTAGTGACATTTTAGTGTGCTCAACCTAGTAGCACCCCCCACGCAAGAGTAAATCCTCCACTGGTTTTATGCATACCTTCTACTCACAGGTGTTTGATTAACCTTGGTTTCAACATTCTAACATGTTCTACACCACACATGTCTAATTTCACCACCACGTTGGGCCTCTTTGTTTCCATCCTGGCTCCCAGGTACAAGTAAACATTCTTCATTTGTTTTCTAAATATGCCAGCTAATATTGTGATCTGCACGCATAAAATATCCTTATTTTCAGAGGTCCCTTCCTGGGAAACAAAGCGTAGCATTAATCTGTTTTTATCAATGAACTAATGAAATTACACTAGTAAAATACAGAATGGCAAGGTGGAGTTGGAGGTCAAGAAAAGATGAAAAGCAGGAGATTGTGATCAAATTCACTTCTCCATAAGGAACAGTCCATGGAGAAACTCTTAACCAGGAGCTCAGTAGAATATGGATAATTCAATTATCTAGATTTAACGTAAGTAAATGCTCACTATCCTTTCCTCTGCAAGTATCTGAAAGAATTTAATTCTTTCATTTTTACAGAAAAAAAAAATTAAAGGAGGGGAGGAATAAGAAAAAATTGGGGACAAGAACTAAAACTTGACCCTAAGACCCTGATCAAGTTACATTCTCTTGACTCACTTTGGATTTATTAGCTTCTAACCGTGGTGTCTTGATTCTTCAGCTGGGTCTCTGCTTCATCTATTTTAAAGTAGCCACTGTCTCTAGTCATTTGTATTTTCCCAATGTTTTAGGCCTAAATGAGATAGTTCCAGGTTTTATTGTTTCCTTAAGATTAATAACCTTGAAACGTTAATTTCAAATTTGAAGTATTAATTACTCCACAAATTGTTTTTGCTTATTTGTTTAACAAAACTTTTTTTTCAGACATTTTGATTTTTATATTGAACTGTGCTCCCTGGACACTGCTAATCACACTTCTTGTTCACTGTGTTGTAACAGCAGCACTCGGGAGTAGCATTCTTGCAAAGTTTTAATACGTTTTCATCCTTCAAAGAGGTGAGTTGGTGGCTTCATGTGGCCCACTTAACCGAATCTCAGAAAATAACTGACCTTTGTCACATGCATTTTATTTTTTTTTAATTTTTTTTTAACGTTTTATTTTTATTTTTGAGACAGAGAGAGACAGAGCATGAACGGGGGAGGGGCAGAGAGAGAGGGGGACACAGAATCGGAAGCAGGCTCCAGGCTCCGAGCCATCAGCCCAGAGCCCGACGCGGGTCTCTAACTCACGGACCGCGAGATCGTGACCTGAGCTGAAGTCGGACGCTTAACCGACTGAGCCACCCAGGCGCCCCCCGTCACATGCATTTTAAAAGCATCTTTCAGGGGCGCCTGGGTGGCTCAGTCAGTTAAGTGTCGGACTCTTGGTTTTGGCACAGGTCACGATCTCAGTTTCGTGAGTTTGAGCCCTGCGTCGGGCTCTGCGCTGACAGTGTGGAGCCTGCTCGTGATTCTCTCTCTCCGTCTCTCTCTGCCCCTCTCCTACTCATGCTGTCTCTGTCTCTCTCAAAATAAATAAAACTTTTTAAAAAATGTTGAAGCATATTTGAGATTTTGAGAAACTTACCACATTCATATTTGTTTCGGGATCCACAGCTGCCAGCTTCCCTTTGAACGCCTCGCACTGCCAGGTCCCAAGGACCAAATAGAACACCAACCCCAGGAGCTGCATTTTCATTCTGTATAAAGTAGTCTATTGTTATTTGTCTGAATTTCACTGCACAAATTATGCTGGTAGATTAATGCTCCCATAAAAAGTTCTGAACCAGGCTTAGGGGCAAGTCAAAGTCAGGTTCAGGGGCAAACACGAGACAAAGGACTCCGGCCCTATCTGGAAACAGAAAAAAGTGAGGAATTATTATTTTTTTTACTAAGAAACCTCTCTACCTGCCATCCTCCACAAGGTTACCATGTGACCTTTGGAGCCCAGCACACCCACTCACCCTCTCACCACAAGGTTCAACAAATTGTTCCAGAGAAATAACAGAGAAGAGGACTTAGAGGATAATAGGCTGAAAAAAAAGGGAAGATCCACAAAATTTCAGAACCGGTTAACCTCCCACCTTTTCCCTTCTAATAATGATTTAACATTTTTAAGTTCTCATTTTTAAGTGCAGTATTAGTGCATGCCTCCCACTGTCTACTTATTTCCGTTCTTGCCCAAAATTACACATCGGGATTCGAATTTGTCACCCAAATGTTCTGCTAAGTGAAATAAGCCAGATTGAGAAAGACAAAAACCACATGATTCCACGTATAAGTGCAATCTAAAAAACAAATGAATAAACAAACAAAAAGCAGAAACAAACCCATAAATACAGAGAACTAGTGGCTGTCAGGTGGGAGGTCAGGCAAAATGGGTGAAGCGGAGAGGGAGATACCGGCTTCCAGTTATGGAATGAATACATTACAGGGATGAAACGTACAGGGTAGGGAATGTCCTCAAGGGTACTGGAATAGAGTTACATGGTGACAGATGGTAGCTACATTTATGGTGAGCATAGCATAACACACAAAGATGTTGAAACACTATGTTGTACACCTGAAATGAATGGCCCATTGTGTCAACCATACTTCAGTTAAAAAATAATAATAAATTTTTAAAAAATAAATAAAACAAATAGGTCATCCAAGGAAAAAGCTGAAATGAAAAGGAAGCCTGCAAGAGAAACAGGATAGAAGAACATCCCTTTCTCCTTCTGAGACCCTCCAGAACACCAACAAAGATGATCTAGCTTCTGCCAGCACAGCAAAGACCTCAGGGATGGATGTTAAAGGCAAAGTAAAGTGAGTCTCCCCAAGGAACCTGGATGATTAGAAGCAAAGCAGGAACTACAGCCTAGGCATCCTACATTTTTAAAAATATAATCACTTAAAAAAAAAAAAAAGATGCATGCATGTATACCTATTCAAAGACTTGTATAAAAATGTTTAAAACAGCTTTGTGTGTAATAAACAAAAACTCGAAAAGCGCAAATGTCCAAAATGGGTGAATGGTTATGGATAGGACACGAACATGATATATACATACTACTCAGCAATAAAAAGGAATGAACACACAGTAACACGGATGAATCTCAAACTAATTATGGTGAATGAAAGCAAGACCAAAACACAAGAAGAATAAATACATCTGAGTCTATTTATAGAAAACTCTACAAGCAGATCTAGGGCTGGCTGCCTGAGAAGAAAAGGGAAAGGAGGAAAAGACTGCAAAGGGGTATGCACGAGAAGGGTGATGGACAGGTTCACTATACTGAATTTACCGATGGTTTTGCAGGTGTATGCATATGTCAAAATTTCTAAATTGTTCACTTAAAAAAGTCTTGTTATTGTATGTCAATAATACGGCTGTTTTTGAGACTTGTGCTTAACTGAGTAATCCACAAATCTTAGGGCATTGGTTCTCAGGAGATTACAAATAGTGAATTCTGCCAAAGCAAGCACTGCACTTAGTATCCAACCAGCAGTGACCCCTGAACATCTACAAAAAAAGTCATGTTACCTTGAATCTGCACCGCCAAAGCAAACTCACTGGCCTTTACTCACAAGTGTAGACTTCTTTGTGGTGGTTGGGAAGGGCTGCCTCGTCCCGAGCCATAAATTCAACCTCCCCAAAATCCATTTTTACTAGGGAATGGGGTGTAGATTGAAAAGGAAACGGAAAAGTTGTGCCCACAATTTAAAACAAAGAATCATCTGGCAGCAGACTGTTTGCACTCAGTCCTGCCCTACAGAACCTGGGCCAGCTGTCCACGGAGAGGCTCCAGGAGGGCGACAGGATCTATCACCCAGGTAATTTTTCCTTCCGACACAACATTAAGCAAGCTTCTCAACCTAGGAGTCAAGGGATTCCCGGAAGGCTGATGATTGAGAAGCTTAAATGGAGAAAAAGCCCCCATCCAGGCTGGATTCTGTGTGCTTTCCTGGGTTTTCTTAGCAACTTTTATCTCGGGTCTTTCTACATTGTAACAATCCAAGTATGTGCTCGACTGGCCCTCATTTCACCCCAGCCCATGTGCAAAGCTGGCGTCTGACTCAACTTTGAACCCCTAGGGCCTGAAGAGATGCCAAGCAAATATTGGATGCACAGTTCAGATTGGAATACGGGATAGGGAGTGGTCCAAAAGTTCAGTGGCTGGAGAAAAGAAAAACCGCAAAGCGGCCTTCCATTTTGCTTTCTAATAATGACACCACCACCACCAATAATTTCGGTTCCCATTTAAACTTGCGCTACGCGCCAGACAACCGCCGGCAGCGCTGCTGACCTGTGTGAACTACTCTGCGCAAATCTGGGGGGTACCGTTAAATCTTCTTTCGAGAGAGGCTGGGATTGCACCTAGGTTACGTACCGGAGGCAAAGTGGCAACGGGTTTAGAGGGAAGCTTGACCAGGGGAAAGGGGGTAGCTGGGAATCAGGAGTCCCGATTGTCACCGCAGTCCGCGGGTTCCGGACGGCTTTGCTGATCGGCGGCCGCTCGCGTCCAGGAAATCGAAGGGCTCCCGGAGAAGGGCGGGCAACTTCAGGGGGACCCCCCACCCCGAAACCTGGACCGCGCTGCCCGTAGAAGGGGCACCCGCAGATGCTCCAGACAAGGTGCTCCAGGTGGGATGCTCCAGGCGCCAAGCGCAGGGGGTCCCGCCAGCCTGCAGAGGCTCACGGCGAGAAGGGGGGGGGGGGGAGTGCGGCGGCGCACATGGAGGCAGGGGCTGCCGCACCTCACCTGGCGGCGCAGCCAGAGCCCCACTCACCTGCACTGATCCTCCCCTGCAGCTGTCCAGAGCCGCAGTGCCCGCACGTGGAGCCGGGCACCTGGAGGGCCAGACGCGAGGGCAGGCGCTCCCCCCCTCCCCAGCTTAAGCTTTGTGCACAGCCAATCGGAGCCGCGGGCCTTCGGGAAGTGCGGCAGAGACCCCGCCCTGCCCTGTGCTTCCGAGCGTCCGGACCCGCAGAGCATGCGCTGTGGGCGGGCCCCAGCGGGGCGGAGGCTCCGCCTCCCAGACCCAGCAGTAGCCCAGGGACATCATCAGACAGCGGAGGCTGCCTGCGCCCTGCCAAAGGAGCTCCTGCAGGGTTGGCACCCTCTGCACCTGCCATAAGGCTATGGGCTCTCTAAGTGAAAAGAAATGATATGTTCAGTATAAAGCGCTAAGCAATGTGTCTGATGCAAAGCAATCTTGCTGTACATTTTATTTTTATTTCTAAACTGCCAACCATTAAGACACTGCAGTGTAGCCGCCAACCAAATAAGGTCCCTGTTCTCCTGCTTACATTCCAACGGAAAGAGACACACCATAAATAAATATATAATATAAAGTACTAGAAAGTTCTACAAAGAACAATAAAACAGTAAAGAGACAATAAAGGAAGATGCTATGTTATATGTAAGGTAATCAGAAAAGGACTCTGATGAAGTGACCACTGAACACAAACAGGAAGGTGACTAAGAACCATGTGGATATTGGAGAAAGACCATTCTGGGGTGAGAGAACAGCACGTGCAAAGGCCATGAGGCAGAATATCCTGACGGGTTCTAAGAAGAACAAATGTGGTAGTAGAGAGTGGTAGAACACAAAGTCTTAGAAGTAGCTGGGTGCCCTGCAGGACAATTTTAGAGAAGAAGCCAGTGGAAGGTTTTCCAAAGAAAGGCAACATACTCTGGTTTATAGTTTAGAAAGACCACTCTGTCGGCTAGGGTCAACTATGGAAACAGGGAGACAAATGGGAAGGCTACTGCAATAGTCCAAGCGAGAGTTAATCATGGCTTGGACTGGGGCAGTGGGAGCAGTGGAGGTGGAGAAAAATACTCAGATTCAAATGGAGAAAGTGCCATGAATTCAAATGGAGGAAGCACCGAGAAGAGCAGCTTGGGAGGAAAATCAAGTGTTTGTTCTAGATGTGTTGATTTTGAGACACTCGTTAGAGAATTCTCTCCGCCAAGGCTCTGCCGGCAACCGGAACTCACTCTAGGGATCCCAAACAGAAGAAATGGTTACACAGGTGGCGGAATTTCCAGGAAGCCAAACAGGGTTTGCACAAGCCCCGCAGAGACCAGCGACAGCAGGCAAGGCTGAGGCATTATCGGGGGGGGGGGGGGGGGGGGGGGGGAAGACAGTGTCACCAGAGACCGGAGGTTCCTGCGTCGAGCAGTAGTCTCTGCCAGAGACACTTCCAAGGCCGAGAGAGGAGAACCACACATCCTGTGGCTTTCCCTGGCTCCCGCCCTCCGGTCTCCCACTAGTCCCTCCTTAGGGTCAAATGCAACCTGACGCTGGCTGACCGAGGACCCTAAGAAATGCAGGCTGCAGGGATCAGACCCCTCACCCTCCAAGACACAGAGCAGAGGACAGACAGAGAATGGATCCAGAGACAAACTGGCAAAGATCAGCACTGGCATGTACACATCCAGTGTTCAAAGTCAAGTTCCAGGCTGGAGATTTAACGTCGGAATAATTTGCTTATAATGGTGTTTAAAGCCCTGAGGCTGTATGAGGTCTCCCAGAGAGGAAGCATAAATAACAAAAAATAACATAGAGACTCAGAAGATACGAAAGCTGAGAAGAGGGCACCTGGGTGGCTCAGTCGGGTAAGTGTCTCATTTCACCTCAGGTCATGGTCTCACGGTTCACGAGTTCAAGACCCGTATCGTGCTCTATGCTGTCAACATAGAGCCTGCTCCAGATCCTCTCTCCCTCCTCTGCTCCCCCTCCTCCGCTTGCACTCTGTCTCTCTCAAAATAAATAAATAAACTTTTTTAGAAAAAACTGAGACGACAGTCAGGTTGGAGAATCGTGTTGGATGTGAGACCGAGTCGAGAGAGAGATGACTGGCCCACACTTGAGCACTGAAGAATGAGCATCACATTTAGCAATATTTCTGTGTCAGACGTTGTGCTAAGCCCTTTACACAGAGTATCTCCTTCAGCTGTCAAAACTACCTCCAAAACTCCATTTTGCAAGTGGGTAAATGGAGGGTCAGAAAGGTTCAATATATTGCCTCAAGTCACAAAGTAGAGGGTAAAGCGGTCCGAGACGCAGCCCAGGCAAATTAAGTCCAGGCTTTTCATCCATAAACAAACAAACAAACAAACAAACATCCAACCACGAAGCCCCTTCATCCAAGTAAGGGAGGATTTTCCCCACTTTCTGCTTTGGGCCATTGTAAGCCACAGTGACTGGCAGATGACCCATACATTTAGTATAAAGAGAAAGCTTTACAGAAGACAGCAGGTGCAAGGTGGTGTGTGTGTGTGTGTGTGTGTGTGTGTGTGTGTGAGAGAGAGAGAGAGAGAGAGAGAGAGAGAGAGAGAGAGAGCGCGCGTGAGAGCGCACGAGCACTCCAGTAATCTACCAAGGGTTCCTCTCAAGTCCTGGGCTGAGTATTACCCAGAGTCTGTATGTGAAGAAACTACACTAGACCAGGGAAAAAGACACCTGAGAGGAACAAATGGGAAAATCCCCCAAGTTTACAAAGGATTGAGACTAGTTCAGGCGATACCAGACCAGAAGGGAAAAACCTTATAATATAAAAGACACTTAGTAGTAGACTCAGAAGGATATTATTGCCTCAGCATGGGGCAAAATTATCCCTAAGTAAGCCTGCTTAAAAGTAAGAGTCCTGAAAGAGACCCTCGGTTGATTTTCACAAGACAGTACGGTGGGGAAGGAATCATCTTTTTGACAAATGGTGTGGGAACAACTGGATGGCTCCACGCACAGCAGTTAACTTCCACCCTTACCTCACAGCGTATACAAAAATTAACTTGGGGCACCTGGGTGGCTCAGTTGGTTAAACGTCTGACTTTTGGTTTTGGCTCAGGTCACGATATGACAGTTCGTGAGTTTGAGCCCCACTTGGGCTATGCTGGCAGTGCAGAGCCTGCTTGGGATTCTCTCTCTCTCCCTCTCTCTGCCCCTCCTGCTCATGCTCTCTCTCTCTCTCAACATAAATAAACTTTTAAAAAATTAACTCAAAATGAACCATCACCATAAATTTGAAATTTATGGGGAGATCAGAGAAAATATTGGGTTTGCCAAAAGGATTTCTTAAACAGAACATAAAAAGCACAACCCATGAAGGAAAAAAAAATTAACAAACTGGACTTCTTCAAGATAAAAAACTTTTTCTATTTCAAAAAATACTTCATAACCGCAGTGAGATTCTGCTTCATATCCACTAGGATGACTATAATAAAAAAGACAGAGGGGTACCTGGGTGGCTCAGTTGGTTAAGTGACCAACTCTGGATTTCAACTCAGGTCACGATCTCGCGATTCGTGGGATCGAGCCCCACATCAGACTTCTTGCTGACAGTGCGGAGCTGCTTGGGATTCTCTCTCCCCCTCTCTCTCAGGCCCTCTCCCGCTCATGCTCTCTCTCTCTCTCAAGATAAATACAAATAACCTTAAAAGAGACTTAAAGAAAGAAAGAAAGATAATAATACATGTGGAAGAGGATGTGGAGAACACAAGGCAGGCTGGGATATAAGATGGACGGCTGCCTCAGAAAACAGCCTGTAGTTCTTCAAAAGGCTCAATAAACATACAGTTGCCATATGACCTAGCAATTCCCATCCCGTGTATACACCTGAGGGAAATGCAAACTCGTGCTCACGTAAAAAGCATCCACAAATGTTCATAGAAGTATCCCTCAGAGCAGCCAAAAGGTAGAGACAGCGCAATGCCTACCAGCCGATGAATGGGTAAATGTGATCTATCTCTACGCTGGAATAATATTGCATAATAAAAAAAATGAATGTCTAATGCATGCTATGACATGGATGAACCCTGTACACATGCTGAGGGATAAAAGCCAGTCACACGCACCAAAAAGGGAAAATAACTCCGTTTACATGAAATGTCCAGAATCGGCAAGTCTATCCCAACAGGAAGCAGATTAGTGGTTGCCTCGGGCTGGTGGGGGCAGGGATTGGGAGAATGTGGGTTGACGGCTAAAGGTCGTGGCTTTCTTTTTGCTGTGATGAAAAGGTTCTAAAATTAATTGTGGCGTTCGTTGCACAACTCTGTGGATAAACTGAAAGTCATTTAATTGTACATTGCAAAGAATGACTTGTGTGGTACATGAATTACACCTCAATACACTGTTTTTAAGACTTTATAAAAATGATAAGGTATACTTGTTACAATTTAGTAACAGGACTAAAAACCCAGTCAAAAATGGGCGAAAGGTTTGGACGTGCCACCAAAGTAGATACGTAGATGGCAAATAAACACGTGAAAATATGCTCACCATCATTAGTCATCAGGGAAATGCAAATTATAGTCATGATGAGACACCACTATTCTACCCACCAGAATGGCTAAAATTAAAAAGTGCAGACATGGATGAGAAGTAGCATCCAACTCTCGGTTTGGGCTCAGGTCATGATCTCACATATCAGGAGTTCAAGCACGAGTCAGGCTCTGTGCCAACAGCTCGGGACCTGCTTGGGATTCTCTCTCTCTCCGTCTCTCTCTGCCCCTCCCCTGCTCATTCTCTCTCTCTCCCTCCCTCCCTCTCTCTCTCTCTCTCTCAAAATAAATAAACATTAAAAAATAATGAAATATTGATACACGTAGCAACATGTATGGCTCTTAAAATAATTACGTTGAGGGAAAGAAGACAAAACCAGTACACACTGTATGATTTCCTTTGTAGAAAATTCTAGAAAATGTGAATTAATCCACAGTGACAGAAAGACTATTACTGGTTGCTTGACAGGGGAGTATCTTTTGGAGAAGAGAAGAGGTTGGATTCCAAAAGGGCACAAGCAAACTTTTAGAGGGAATGGATGTATTTATTATTTTGATTGTGGTGAGGGTTTCACAGCCATGCACATATGTCAAAACTCATCAAAATGTACACTTTAAATGTGTGCAGCCTAACCTTCATCAGTTGTACCTCAACTGGACCTGTTTAAAAAACTGAATAGCGTTGATTCACTGAGCTCTTGCTATGTGCCAGATACTAAACAGTTTACAGAAACTAACTTCTTGAATCATTAACCACTTAGCACTTAACAGTAACCCGTTCTCATTGTCTTTCTGAAGGCCAGGTGCCCTCCTGGGCGTCCAGGATTCAGAAGTAGACAACACCGGCCCCTTCCCTCAGAGTAGAGTGCAGGAGGCAAGGAGGTGGGGAACTGGAACCTCAGAGCAGGAAGGCCCAACTCTCCTAGCCCAGCTCTCCTAGCCTGTGGTCAAGAGTCTAGGTACCATATGGAGAAAGATAGGCTGAGTCTTCAGCCCCCTAGAACTCAGAATGGTGTCTCTCCCTTCATGGACAATAGGTGGCAGAAGTTCCCCCAGAAAACTGGTTCTACATTTGGGACTCACACAGGGAGGTCCTGTCCCATCTGGTGCTTAGGGCCTTAGGGTCTCACAGGCCTTTGGTCCTGTTTTCTCCACCTTTTATCCCTACACAAGTTTCAGGGCTGAAGGTTCCAGGGGACTCCACTTCTCTGTGCTCAATAAATTCTAGTGACTGTCCCACGTCCCAAAAGGAGGGCGTTTAAACATATCTTGTTTTGTTCTGTCTCTGAGAAGATGCTTATTGGTAGGCAGTGGATACTACCAAATGAAGTAGCTTTGGGGGTGAGGGGAAGGAGCTGTCACGGAGAATCGATGGAGTTTAGGAATCCGGGACACCCCAGGCTTTGACCTGAGAGGGCAGAATCGAGCTCTGCCTCTTCCTTTTCCTCTTTTGGGCTTTCCAGTTAGTTCCAGCACAAAAAGCAAATGGTGGCTGGCAGTGGCACATTCCAGCACCAGAAGAATTTCTGGAAACGATTTTACAAGGAGCCATTGATTCCCAGCACACAACTGCCTTTGATTCCAATTAGTGACATTTGTAGATACCTACTAAAGACCATCCCCAGCTGAGGGCACTAAAATGAATGAGTCCAAGCCTTCGGTGCCTCAGTAACTTGGCATGATGCCTAGTCCAGAGGTCAGATCCAAAAGCCTGCAGATATGTTTCATCTGCCAACATAGCTGGTATAGAACATAGAATGTTCTAGAAATTTTAATTAGTGGATGCCAATGAAAAATCAAAGGAGCTTGCATAAAAATCTATCACTCTGGCTTCTCTTAAAAAATGTAAAAAACCTTATATCTTCTACATCTCATCTATGATATGCCTTCGCCGGTCCCATATCCTGTACCCCCAGCCTGCCAACTTGGTGAGCATCTAGCCATCTTTGAAGATTTGGTTCAAGCAATCCCTTCTCAAGAAAATCTGTTTCTCCACTTCACATGCTCCTTATCTCACCCCAGATACACCAGTTCCAGATGAGTCTGTCAACAACAAATTGTTAAAATAAAACACTGGTCAAAATCAACATTTCGAGTAACTGATATTTTTCTCATGCTTTAGTAACTTGGTGGACACCGTGCATCTTTTAGTAATTTTTGTTCACTTTTCAGCTGTTTCTGGGGCCTTTCCTTGCCTCAATTTCTTCAGCTGTAAAATGGGGGATTATCAGAGTCCTCATCTACTAGGGCTCTTAAGAATTTTTAAAGGAGTTATACATTCCCATGTCTTATATTTTAAAATACATAGGAAGTGTTTAAACTTTGTCTGGAAAATAGTAAGTAATCATTCGTTATCAGTTGTTATTTCTTTCTATTACATAAGTACTATTCTTGTAATTCCACAAGTAACCCAAGTTAATTGAAGCAAAAAACAGAAAATGAGAATAAACAAAAATCTACAATAATCTCACTAAGAGAAAAATGTTGGTAACATTTACTATCTATCTCTCCAGATCTATTTCCTGCATACATGATTATATCTTCCCAGAATGAAATACTTTATATATAACATTTTATACCCTAACTTTTGGGGATTGTGTGTGTGTGAGTGTATGTGTGTGTGAGAGAGTGTGTGTTAGTTCTAATTTATTTTGACTTAATCAGGTCATCTGATTTTTCTGCACATATCTGTGAGATTTAAGTACGATTTATTTCTAGTGTCCTGTCTAAAAGTAAACTTAGGGAAAATACAAGTTTACGGTGTTGCCTCTGGCCAGAGTCATGCAGCCTTAGTTACGGTTAAAAAACCATGTAAAATTGCGTCAGGAAACAATATAAAGTTGCCTCCCCAAGAATCTGTGGACTGCTGTTCCGCCTGAAGTTAACACAATGTGCAGTTTGCAAGAAAAGCATAATGGCAGTTTGCAGGTTAGAAAGAGTCACAGGATGTAGCACTTCGGCCCTTGTGCCCACAGATGACATCACTGGTGCAGTCGGCCAAGAATGTTTTGCAGGTCCAGGGCCCTGAAGCAGGACGACCCCCTCACCACAATCACACCCAAAGGAACAAGATGACCAGAGAAAGAAAATACTACAGCTGACCTAACCTCTCATCAGTCAGCATGATCCGAGGCCGAGACCCTTACCCTGAACTTTCACCCTTTAAAATCACCTGTTTGTTAGCCTTCCGGGAGTTCAGAGCTTCGAGCATTAGCTCCCCGTTCTCCTCGCTGGAGCCACACCAGGAGCCTATCTTGCTTCACCACCAAAGCGCTGTGTCAGTTTTTCCATTAGCTAGCTGCTCATCAGCTGGACAGCTCTCACTTGGTTTAGTTACAAGAGTAGCCAAAAAGTAGCAATGACCTAAATGTTCTTCAGCTGACCAATGGGTAGATAAAAATGGGATGTATCCACACAATAGACAGATATCGGGTAATATATCCATCTATAGTGTGGACAAACCTTGAAAACATGCTAAGTGGAAGAAGCCGTTCACAGTTACACATATTGTCTAATTCCATTTATAGAAAGAGAAAGTAGATTCCCAGCTGGCAGGCGGAAAGGAAAGGCGGATATGGGCAGTGACGGCTCATGGGTACGGGATTTTTTTGGGGGATGATGAAACTGCTCTGGAATTCAACAAATCAGATAGTGGGACTGTTGTACACCATACCATTTAGTGACTCTATGCCAAACCACTGAACTGTGCACTTGAAAGGGCTGAATGTTATAACACGGTCTGTGAATTACATCTCAATAAAGCTGCTAAAAACCATGTGTGAGTTGAAGCAAACTGGTGTCAGAAAAATTTGAGCTGTGATACACATCAGGGTGTAGCCTGGCGGTTTATCACTTTTACGAATCTGGGGACTCTAAGTTTGTGGTTTCTATTACAACTTTCCATTCCTTCTTAGTAGTTTAGCCACCAGCAGGTCTTTTTATTTTTTAATATAACTTATTGTCGAGTTGGCTAACATACAGTGTGTATAGTGTGCTCTTGGTTTTGGGGGTAGATTCCCTTGATTCATCACTTACATACAACACCCAGTGCTCATCCCAACAAGCGCCCTCCTCAGGGCCCATCCCCCATTTCCCCCTCTCCCCCGCCCCCCATCAACCGTCAGTTTGTTCTCTGTATTTAAGAGTCTCTTATTGTTTGCCTCCCTCTGTTTGAAACTTTTTTTTTGTTTACTTCATCACAGAGAAGGGACAATAGAGCCAAGCCCTAAAGGAAATGGGTGAGCTAGCCCTGTAGACGTTGGGGTGGGGGTGGGGGTGGGGGCATTCCAGGCGGAGACCTGGCAGGTGCAGAGGCCTGACTTCCCCAAGCATGTTCCATCCAGGGGGCCAATGAGGCAGAGGAGGAAGGTAAGGACATGGGGAGGCCATCGTGCATGACCTCATAAATCCTTGTGAGAACTTAGGCTTTAACTGATTTGAAAATGTTTTCAGGGGAGGAGCCAAGATGGCGGAACAGCATGCAAGTTTTTTGTGCGTCTCGCATCCATGAAACACAGGCAGACCAACACTAACCCATCCTACACACCTAGAAAACTGATTGGAGGATTCACACAACAATCTGCACAACCTGAACCACAGAATTCAGCAGGTATGCGGAGAGGTGAATTTGGGGAGCGAGAAGGCACAGGAAGGGAGGTGCTTTCGCAAGCGGAGAGAGGACAGAGACTGGGGGCGGGGGGGAGAATACAGGAAAAGCACCCCTCCTCAAAAGCAGCTGGAGAGAAAGTGGAAAATTGGAAACAGCCACAGGGACTAAACTAAAAAGGGAAAAAGGAGAAAGGAGAGGGTTTCAATTCCATTAAGACTGTAAACAAGGGGGACGCAAAGGCTGCAACTCCGCAGCTCCCTACCTGGCGGTGCTCTGATGGGAAGGGCGAATCCCCAGGAGCAGGGTGGGGTCCGGGAGGTTCTCGGGCCACACGGGGAAAAGCGGTTCCACTGCTGGAAGGACACTTGGTGGAGACGGTTGAAGCCCCCTGGGCCCGGCAGACCCCAGAAAACGGCCACATTCGCTGGGGCGGGGACAAGGTCCTTAAGGCTGAAGCCTGGTGCCAGATGTGTGTTGTGATTTTCCATAATCCCTGAAAAGCACTTGCTACACCATCTCACGAACTTTTTCTGGGGCGGCTGGCACCCGGCCGCAGTCTCGGGCACCGGCAGCAGCAGGGTCCCGCAAGCGTTCCTGGGTGCGGCCGACACTCGGCCATTGCTCATTCGGCCATTGCTCATTCGGCCATTGCTGGGTGAGACCCTCCCGCAGAGGGCGGAAGGGGTCAAAGCCGCGGTCCTTCAGAAGTAAGGGGCCAGGGAAAACAGCCGCATCTGAGACAGAACTCCGGAGAAAGGTACTGCCTGGGGCCTGGTCACGGACAGTGAGAAAGCGGGGCATGGCCAAGAGCTGAAGACGGAGGACAGGAGACGGGTGAGCGATTGCTGACCCGGGAGAACAGACCGGGTAGGCGGCTGACGCCATTTGCACCTCTGCCGCGCATGCGCATACGCACCCAAGAGCGCCGCAACACTCCACCCCAGAAGGCGAGCAGCGCCATCTAGTGGAGGGCGGAGTGGTTACACTGAGCCCCGCCCAACTGGGCCAACCTCCCTCCTTGAACACAAGTCTCACCACCGGCTCAGTTTATGGACTATAAAGCCCTTCAGAGTCTGACTTCTAGGGGAAAACAAAATAATTTCAGTCCTACTTCAATCTCTTAGGTCCATGTATTCAATTTTCTTTCTTTTTCTTCTCTTTTACACTTCTTTTTCTTGAATATAGAAAGAGAAAATTTCATTTTTATTTTTAATTTTTATTAAAAATATTTTTCTTTAATTTTTATGACTATATTTTTTAATTTTGTGTAAATTTTTTCAAATTCTATTTTACTTCCATCATTTTATTTTAGTCTCCTTCAGTGTATTCACCTTCTCAAATTTTCAAACGATTTCCTTTTTTTCTTTTTCTTTTTTGTTTCTTTTTCTTGATTGCAGAAAGAAAAATTTCATTTTTACTTTCAACTTATATTAAAAAATATTTTTCTTTAATTTTTTTACTATACTTTTTGCTTTTATGTAAATTTTTTCAAATTCTATTTTACTTCCATCAGTTTATTTTAGTCAACTACAGTGTATTCACATTTTCATATTTTCAAATGATTTCCTTTTTTCTTTTTTCTTTTTTCTCTTTTTCATTTCTTTCTTCTTGAATATAGAAAAAAATCATTTTTATTTTTAATTTTTATTACAAATATTTTTCTTTAATTTTTTGCTACTATATTCTTTACTTTTGTGTATATTTTTTCAAATTCTATTTTACTTCCATCATCTCATTGTAGTCTACTTCAGTGTATTCATTTTTTCAAATTCTCAAACGATTTCCTCCCCCTCCCCTTTTTTTTCTCTAATCTGTCAAACCACTTTCAACACCCAGACCAAACACACCTAAGATCTAGCATCATTTATTCGATTGCTATGTGTGTTTAATTTTTTAATTTCAATATTTTTTTAATTTTAATTTTTTTATTTAAATTTTTCTGCCTCATTAATTCCTTTTCTCCCTTCAAAATGGCAAAATGAAGGAATTCACCCCAAAAGAAAAAGCATGAAGAAACGACATCCAGGGATTTAACTAACACAGATACAAGCGACATGTCTGAACCAGAATTTAGAATCACGAGAATAAGAATACTAGCTGGAGTCGAAAATAGATTAGAGTCCCTTTCCGCAGAGATAAAAGAAGTAAAAAATAACCAGAATGAAATTAAAAATGCTGTAACTGAGTTGCATTCATGGATGGATGCAGCGGCAGCAAGGATGGACGAGGCAGAACAGAGAATCAGCGATATAGAGGACAAACTTATGATTTAAGATTTAGATTTAAGAATTCTTAATTTAAGAATTAGAATTAATTTAAGAATTCATTTAGAATTAACTTAGAATTAATTTAAGAATTCATGATTTAAGAATTAGAGAAATCAGTGACTCATTAAAAGGAAACAACATCAGAATCATAGGGGTCCCAGAAGAGGAAGAGACAGAAACAGGGGTAGAAGGGCTATGTGAGCAAATCATAGCAGAAAACTTTCCTAACCTGTGGAAAGACACAGATATCAAAATCCAGGAAGCACAGAGGACCCCCATTAGATTCAACAAAAACTGACCATCAACAAGGCATATCATAGTCAAATTCACAAAATACTCAGGCAAGGAGAGAATCATGAAAGCAGCAAGGGAAAAAAAGTCCCTAACTGACAAGGGAAGACAGATCACGTCTGCAGCAGACCTATCCACAGAAACTTGGCATGCCAGAAAGGAGTGGCAGGATATATTCAGTGTGCTGAATCAGAAAAATATGCAGCCAAGAATTCTTTATCCAGCAAGGCTGTCATTCAAAATAGAAGGAGAGATAAAAAGTTTCCCAGACAAACAAAAATGAAAGGAGTTTGTGACCACTAACCCAGCCCTGCAAGAAATTTTAAGGGGGACTATCTGAGGAGAGACAAGATGGAAAAAAAAAATATATATATATATATATATGTATATATATATATATATGTGTGTGTGTGTGTGTGTGTGTGTGTGTGTAGAAATAAATAAATAAATACCAAAAGCAACAAAGATTAGAAAGGACCAGAGAACACCACCAGAAACTCCAACTCTACACGCAACATGACAATAAATTCATATCTTTCAGTGCTCACTCTAAACATCAATGGACTCAATGCTCCAATCAAAAGACATAGGGTAACAGAATGGATAAGGAAACAATATCTATCTATATGCTGTTTACAAGAGACCCACTTTAGACCTAAAGCCACCTTCAGATTGAAAGTAAGGGGATGGAGAACCATCTATCATGATAATGGTCGCCAAAGAAAGCCAGAGTAACCTTACTTATATCAGACAATCTAGACTTTAAAATAAAGACTGTATCAAGAGATGCAGAAGGGCATTATATCATAATCAAGGGGTCTATCCACCAAGAAGACCTAACAATTGTAAACATTTATGCACCAAATGTGAGAACACCCACATATATAAATCAATTAATCACAAACATAAACTCACTGATAGTAATACCATAACAGTAGGAGACTTCAACACTCCACTCACAACAATGGACAGATCATCTGATAAAAAAATCAACAAGGAAACAATGGCTTTGAATGATACACTGGACCACATGGACTTAACAGATATATTCAGAACATTTCATCCTAAAGCAGCAGAATATACATTCTTCTCCAGAGCACATGGAACGTTCTCCAGAATAGACCATATACTAGGACACAAATCATCCCTAAGTAAGTACAAAAAGATTGAGATCATACCGTGCATATTTTCAGACCACAACGCTGTGAAACTCGAAATCAACCACAAGAAAAAATTTGGAAAGGTAACAAATACTTGGAGACTGAAGAACATCCTACTAAAGAATGAATGGGCTAACCAAGCAGTTAAAGAGGAAATTAAAAAGTATATGGAAGTCAGGGTGCCTGGGTGGCTCAGTTGGTTAAGCGTCCGACTTTGGCTCAGGTCATGATCTCACGGTTTGTGAGTTCGAGCCCCACGTCAGTCTCTATGCTGACAGCTCAGAGCCTGGAGCCTGCTTCGGATTCTGTGTCTCCCTCTGTCTCTGCCCCTCCCCTGCTCACACTCTGTCTGTCTGTCTCTCTCTCACTCACTAATAAATAAACATTAAAAAAAATTTTTTTTAAAGAAAAGAAAAAGTATATGGAAGTCAATGAAAAGGATAACACCACAACCCAAAACCTCTGGGATGCAGAAAAGGCAGTCATAAGAGGAAAGTATATAGCAATCCAGGCCTTCCTAAAGAAGGAAGAAAGATCTCAGATACACAACCTAACCTTACACCTTAAGGAGCTGGAAAAATAACAGCAAATAAAACCCCAAAACAGCAGAAGACAGGAAATAATAAAGATTAGAGCAGAAATTAATGCTATTGAAACAAACAAACAAACAAAAAAAAAAAACCAGAACAGATCAATGAAACCAGAAGTTGGTTCTTTGAAAGAATTAACAAAATTGATAAACCACTAGCCAGTTTGATCAAAAAGAAAAAGGAAAGGACCCAAATAAATAAAATCAAGAATGAAAGAGGAGAGATCACAACCAACACAGCACAAATAAAAACAATAAGAGACTATTATGAGCAATTATATGCCAATAAAGTGGGCAATCTGGAAGAAATAGACAAATTCCTAGAAACATATACACTACCAAAACTGAAACAGGAAGAAATAGAAAATTTTAACAGACCCATAACCAGTAAGGAACTCGAATTAGTAATCAAAAATCTGCCAAAAAAACAAGAGTCCAGGGCCAGATGGCTTTCCAGGGGAATTCTACCAAACATTTAAGGAAGAGTTAGCACCTATTCTCTTCAAGGTGTTCCAAAAAATAGAAATGGAAGGAAAACTTCCAAATTCTTTCTATGAAGTCAGCATTACCCTGATTCCAAAACCAGACAGAGACCCCACTAAAAAGGAGAACTATAGACCAATTTCCCTGATGAACATGGATGCAAAAATCCTCAACAAGATATTAGCCAACTGGATCCAACAATACATTAAAAAAAATTATTCACCACGACCAAGTGGGATTTATACCTGGGATGCAGGGCTGGTTCAATATTCGCAAAACAATTAACGTGATTCATCACACCAATAAAAGAAAGGACAAGAACCATAGGATCCTCTCAATAGGTGCAGAGAAAGCATTTGACAAAATACAGCATCCTTTCTTGATAAAAACCCTCAAGAAAGTAGGGATAGAAGGAGCATACCTCGAGATCATAAAAGCCATATAAGGAAGACCCAACGCTAATATCATCCTCAGTGGGGAAAAACTGAGAGCTTTCCCCCTAAGGTCAGGAACAAGACAGGGGTGTCCACTCTCACCACTGTTATTCGACATAGTATTGGAAGTCTTAGCCTCTGCAATCAGACAACACGAAGAAATAAAAGGCATCCAAATCGGCCAGGAGGAGGTCAAACTTTCCCTCTTCACAGATGACATGGTACTCTATATGGAAAACCCAAAAGATTCCACCAAAAAACTGCTAGAGTTGATTCATGAATTCAGCAAAGTTTCAGGATATAAAATCAACACACGGAAATCAGTTGCATTCCTATACACCAACAATGAAGCAACAGAAAGAGAGATCAAGGAATCGATCCCATTTACAGTTGCACAAAAAACCATAAAATACCTAGGAATAAATCTAACCAAAGAGGTGAAAAATCTATACACTGAAAACTATAGAAAACTTATGAAAGAAATTGAAGACACAAAAAAATGGAAAAAGATTCCACGCTCCTGGATAGGAAGAACAAATATTGTTAAAATGTCGATACTATCCAAAGCAATCTACATATTCAATGCAATCCCTATCAAAATAACACCAGCATTCTTCACAGAGCTAGAACAAATAATCCTAAAATTTGTATGGAACCAGAAAAGACCCCAAATAGCCAAAGCGATCTTGAAAAAGAAAACCAAAGCAGGAGACATCACAATCCCAGACTTCAAGCTATACTACAAAGCTGTAACCATCAAGACAGTATGGTACTGGCACAAGAACAGACACTCAGATCAATGGGACAGAATAGAGAACCCAGAAATGGACCCACAAACGTATGGCCAACTCATCTTTGACAATGCAGGAAAGAATATCCAATGAAATAAAGACAGTCTCTTCAGCAAGTGGTGCTGGGAAAACTGAACAGCGACATGCAGAAGAATGAACCTGGGCCACTTTCTTACACCAGACACAAAAATAAACTCAAAATGGATGAAAGACCTAAATGTAAGACAAGAAGCCATCAAAATCCTCGAGGAGACAGAGGCAAAAACCTCTTTGATCTTGGCCGCAGCAACTTCTTACTCAACACATCTCTGGAGGCAAGGGAAACAAAAGCAAAAATGAACAACTGAGACCTCATCAAAATAAAAAGCTTCTGCATAGCAAAGGAAACAATCAGCAAAACTAAAAGGCAACTGACAGAATGGGAGAAGATATTTGCAAATGACATCAGATAAAGGGTTAGTTTCCAACATCTATAAAGAACTTATCAAACTCAACAGCCAAAAAACAAATAATCCAGTGAAGACATGGGCAAAAGATATGAATAGATATTTCTCCAAAGAAGACATCCAGATGGCCAACCGACACATGAAAAATGCTCAACATCACTCATCATCAGGGAAATGCAAATCAAAACCACAATGAGATACCACCTTACTCCTGTCAGAATGGCTCACATTAACAACTCAGGCAACAATGGATGTTGGTGAGGATGCAGAGAAAGAGGATCTGTTTTTCATTGTTGGTGGGAATGCAAGCTGGTGCAGCCACTGTGGAAAACAGTATGGAGGTTCCTCAAAAAACTAAAAATAGAACTACCCTACGACCCAGCAATTGCACAACTAGGCATTTCTCCATGGGATACAGGTGTGCTGTTTCGAAGGGACACATGCACCCCCATGTTTATAGCAGCACTATCAACAATAGCCAAAGTATGGAAAGAGTCCAAATATCCATCGATGGATGAATGGATAAAGAAGATGTGGTATGTATGTATGTATGTGTATGTATATATGTATATATGTATATATATGTATACATACATATATACATATATATATGTATATGTATGTATATATGTATATATGTATATATATATGTGGATACACACACACACACACACACACACACACACACACACACAATGGAGTATTACTCGGCAATCAAAAAGAATGAAATCTTGCCATTTGCAACTACGTGGATGGAACTGGAGGGTATTGTGCTAAATGAATTAGTCAGAGAAAGACAAAAATCATATGACTTCACTCATATGAGGAATTTAAGACACAAAACAGATGAACATAAGGGAAGGGAAACAAAAATAACATAAAAACAGGGAGGGGGACAACACATAAATATGGAGGACAAACTGAAGGTTACGGGAGGGGTTGTGGGAGGGGGGATGGGCTAAATGGGTAAAGGGCACTAAGGAATCTACTCCTGAAATCATTGTTGCACTATATGCTAACTAATTTGGATGTAAATTTTAAAAAATTAAAAAGAAAATTAAAAAAGAAAAAAATCTTAAAAGAAATGTTTTCATTGTCTTATTTTAATATTGGTTATTATTGAGGAGTTGGTGGTCATTCTATTATACACTCACACAGTATTTTGAAACAACAAAATTGTGCTTATGTCTTTCACCTATTTGTCTAAGGGTCTTCTATCCCGTGTCACATTATAATCCACAAATTTCTGTTGGAGCTCTATAATATATTGTAATTTAGGGGCGCCTGGATGGGTCACTTGGTTGGGTGTCTGACTTTTGATTTTGGCTCAGGTCACGATCCCAGGGTTGTGAGATCAAGCCCCACGTGGGGTTCCATGCTGAGTGTGGAGTCTGCTTGAGATTCTCTCTCTCTCTCTCTCTCTCTCTCTCTCTCTCTCACTCTCACTCTCACTGTCCTCTGCTCGCACGCTCACTTGCTCTCTCTGTCTAAAAAATATTAAAAAATAAACAAAAAATATACTATCATTTAAAAAGTGATTTGTGGTTATAAAACAAGGCAAATTAAAAAAAAAACCCTCAGGAGAGCTATTAGAGAAAGAGTAAGCATTAGGCTTTTAGTCTGTACCATTCATTTCAATACAGAGAAGGAATCTTCTAGAGAAGGCAAGGACTAGGCCAAATCCCTGGGACCTTCAGGAGAAGAGAAAGGGGCAGGCTGAGCCCCAGGAAAGTCCACAGTGGGCCCAGTGGCCAGTCGTGCCAGGTTCTCCCACAGGATCCTGGTTACATTACGAACCCTGGCAGCATGGAAGGCAGAGCCAATTCGAAATTCCAGCCAGTTCTAGGGATCCAGGGCCAAACTCACAATGATACTGCATAAGATCACGTCTTTGCAGGTGTTGCAGAATTCATGTGCACTTTTCTAGAGAGCACAGATCTACACACAGTTCAGGAAGCAACTACAGATGGAACCAGCAGACGCAACATTAGCTTTAAAAGATGTTCTGCACCTTTACATCTGCTGGCTTGCTCCTTATTTGTGTTCTAGAATCTCTCCTTACCCTCCACCCCTTCCTGAAACCCATCCCTTCCTGTGTGAGTCAGAACTTCCAGAAATTAAAGCCCTCGGGACTTTAAGGCTTCAGTGAGTGCAGGGAGAAAGCTGGCTCTCCACTGCAAAGGAATAAATCTGTTGGAGCTGCAGGAGAACCCCAGGGTTGAGTTCAAGTTCAGCCACCCTGCAGTGCGGAGAAAAGGCCTCTGCCTTCCCCACCCTTCACCTTTTCCAGTCTGTTCTTAGTTGTCCTTGTTCAAACCTATGCATTGGTACTCGTTCATGTCTGATGGGCCGAGCCTGGGAGGGGACAGGGGGGAACCACATTACTGCGCTCCAAGGGGCTGTGTTTGAAATCCACCTCCCCGTCCCTCAAAAGTCCGCTGGGCTGACCCTTGCCACGACCGACCAGTCCAATTCCAATGTCAGTCCCCCACTCCTTCATCTCAGACCTGCCTGGAGACGGAACCCAGCCTCAGGAAGGGGGCGGTGCTCTGCTCTTTCCCCTTCTCCTGCTCTTCCTATCGCTTACCCCCATCCCTGCTGTGGCCCCTCCAAGCTAGAATCAGATGAAATCACAGAAAGAGGAGCTTGGTTTTTTTTTCACACAACTGTGCCGAGGACTCGTAGGCCCTCGGTATCCTCCACGGGCAGGCAATCCGTCGTGAGCTCTCATTTAGCACACACCACTGGATGAGCTCTTCAAAACAAAAATTCACGCACACCACCATGCAGGCCACAAGGTGTGAATTAAATGGGACTGGGTCTCTGGTGGCCCTTTCCTCGGTGGCCTCGGTCTGGGTCTGCACTCTGTTCACAGCGGTTCTTTCGGTCCCTCCATTCCCCATTCAGCATCCGCTACAGGCTCTCTGTCCTGGTCCCCGTCTGCAGGAGTCTAAGGCCCCTATCTGGCACCATGATGATGGAAGCGTGGCAGCATCTCAGTTCTTTTCTTCCTGTCTGAGTCCTACCTTTTCCAAGTGCACCTTGATTTTCTCCTATCTCCATTTTGCTGGTGTCACCAGCCTGTCCCAACCTTTATGACATTGTTACGTACAAAGTGCAGTCCCAAGGGCAGAACGTTGACATCCCCTGGGAGTGTTAGAAATGCAGAATCTGAGACCCCACCCCAGACCTACTGATTCATCTGTATACCCACAAGATTCTCAGGTGACTCATACGATGAGTGTTTGAGAAGCACACTTTATAAGATTCCAATTCAGAAATTCATTTGTATATCAAAAATATTTTCTATATTGCTCTGGTAAATTTCATGAAAACAATTCCAAAGCCTTGACTCACACTTCACTACAAATTCTAGGGGGCTCTTGACCAGTGTGTCTTCTCTTCCCAATGACCATCTCTTTCGGGGGACAGTGACAAGTCCAAGAACATTTGCACTTTACAGAAGAAGGCTGACCCATCACTGTTGGCAGCTAAGGCAAGAGACTCCTATAGGTCTTTACAAATTCTTATCTCATGTCTTGCTGGAACTGTTCTTCCCAAGCGAGATCACTGTCAGGATATTGGGACCAATCTGGCTTTCACTTTCCCTTCTCCTCCACCTAATTGTCCTCCGCCACCTCTAAGACTCCCTTGCCCAAGTGTCCAGAGTGAAAAGCAAGCCTATTAGATCCAGCAGTAATCCATGGATATGTGATGGTGTAGCCTGGTCCCCAGTGCTAGATGGTACAGGCTTAGTCTCGCCACGAGGTTGGTGATCTTGTTCCAGTTTTCTGCCTTGACACAAGCCGTGAACAGCTTGAAAATCCACCATTCCAGTTCTCCCTCACACAATTGAAGGAAGGGACAAGTAATAGGCCCTATTCTGGCCCATGATGCTATTGTTTGGACAAGCCCCAAAGAAACTTTCCTGATCAGGTCACCAGAACCAATTCGTACCATAAAAGGGAGGTCCAATTCAGCTTGTTTTCTCTCAGAATCAAAGCTGGGAAAGGTCACTGATGGGTAGATGGAAGCTGATCTAAAGTTTGAAGCTCCAGGGGCTCCTGGGTGGCTCAGTCGGTTGAGCGTCCGACTTCGGATCAGGTCATGATCTCGTGGTTTGCGGATTCGAGCCCCACGTCGGCTCTGAGCTGTCAGCACAGTTGTGAGCCTGCTTTGCATTCTGTGTACTCACCTCTCTCTGCCCCTCCCCCACTCATGCTCTGTCTCGCTCTGTCTCTCAAAAATAAATAAATGTTAAAAAAAATTTTTTTAATAAATAAAAAAATAAAGTTTGAAGCTCTGAATCTAAGTCCTGTCTGCTAGCAAGAGTGAGGGTACTGAAACTGAGACCAGCTGTGGCATTTCTTTAAATTCATGGGCATGGTCACCAATGGTCACCTTCTTCCTACAAGTTTATTCAGGGGCACTGAATTAGGAGTAATTCTTCTGTCTGAGACTCCAGTTTCATAATCTGCTTTCCTCCACTTCTCCATACTTGTCCCAGGTGTGACTTTGCCTCTGAACTCTCAAACCTTGACAAAAATTTATTAAGCTTTTTACATGCAAGGATCATTGTTTTTGTTCCAACCTGACATGTGTCCAAATATTCTTCCAACTTTAGAAAGAAAGACCAGAAAAGCAATAGGAGGTTGTGATCTCGGTGTTGGACTTTACCCGTGCACTGTTCTATTTTGTGAGAGACTGTATAAGAGATCTTTGAATGGATTGCTACCAAATAACTAGAGATATCAAGTTTAATATTCTCGGATCCTTGGTTAGTTTTATGTTCAGGAAAACAACCCAATCTCTGAGATTCTTTCTGTTCACCGTGGTAGGAGTTATTTCTGTCCTTCATCCCTCCAAAGGAAATAAACAAACATGCAAAGAAAGTTATGATTCACCACAAATCACTTGATGAGCACAGATTTATTTTAATTTTTTTAAATGTTTATTTGTTTTTGAGAGAGACAGAGCACAAACGGGAGGGGGAAGAGGGAGAGGGAGAGGGAGACAGAATAGGAAGTAGGCTCTAGGCTCTGAGGTGTCAGCACAGAGCCCGACATGGGGCTCGAGCTCACGAACCACAAGATCATGACCTGAGCCAAAGTCAGACACTTAACTGACTGAGCCACCCAGGTGCCTCTGTGAAAAAGCATTTTTAATAAGGTGTAAGTAACCCTAAACTTTATAACCAAGAGCTACAGAAAGAATACTTTTGTTGTTGAGGATTTGAACTTGAATTATTTTAATTTCTCTTGCATTTTAAAAAATGTTCACTGAGTCAATTAGCACATATTGAGCATTCATTATATGCAAGGGCTAGTGTTAAACATTAGGAAAGTTTGCCAACTCAAAAGATGGTGCCTACAGGTCTAGGTAAATACAACAAGCTGTCACAACTTAAAAATGTTCACCATGGATTGGAATAATAGGTATTGTTAAAACATCTATACTACCCAAAGCAATCTATACATTTAATGCAGTCCCTATCAAAATACCAGCAGCATTTTTCACAGAGCTAGAACGAACAATCCTAAAATTTGTACGGAACCACAAAAGACCTCAAATAGCCAAAGCAATCTTCCAAAAGGAAAGCAAAACTGGTGCCTGGGTGGCTCAGTTGGTTAAGCGTCCGACTTCAGCTCAGGTCATGATCTCACGATTTGCGGGTTTGAGCCCTGCATCAGGCTCTGTGCTGACAGCTTGGAGCCTGGAGCCTGCTTTGCAATCTGTGTCCCCCCCGGCTCTGTTCCTCCCCCACTCACACTGTGTCTCTGTCTCTGTCTCTCTCTCTCTCAAAAATAAATAAATATTTAAAAAAAATTTTAAAGAAAAAGAAAACCGGAGGCATCACAATTCTGGACCTCAAGTTATATCACAAACTGTAGTAATCAAAACTGTATGGTACTGGCACAAAGATAGACACATAGACAATAGAACAGAATAGAAAACTCAGAAATGAACCCACAACTATATGGCCAATTAATGTTGGACAATGCAGGAAAGAATTTCCAATGGGAAAAAGAATGTCTCTCCAACAAATGGTGCTGGGAAAACTGGACAGCAACATGTAAAAGAAAGAAACTGAACCACTTTCTTACACCAAAAACACACAAAAATAAATTCAAAATGGATTAAAGACCTAAATGTAAGACCTGAAACAATAAAAATCCTAGAAAAGAACAGAGGCAGGAACTTCTTTGACATTGGCCATGGCAAATTTTTTCCTAGATACGTCTCCTGAGGCAAGGGAAACAAAAGCAAAAATAAACTACTGGGACTCCATCAAAATAAAAAGTTTCTGCATAGTGAAGGAAACAATGACAAAACTAAATGGAAACCTACAGAATGGGAGAAGATATTTGCAAATGATATATCCGATAAAGATTTAGTATCCAAAATATATAAAGAACTTATAAAACTCAACACCCAAAAAACAAATAATCCAATTAATAAATGGGCAGAAGACATGAACAGGCATTTCTCCAAAGAAAATATCCAGATGGCCAACAGATACATGAAAAGATGCTCAACATCACTCATCATTAGGGAAATGCAAATCAAAATCACAATGAGATATCACCTCACACCTGTCAGAACGGCTACAACAACACAAGAAACAAGAGATGCTGAAGAGGATGTGGAGAGAAAGGGAAAGGAAAGAGAAAGGGAAAGAGAAAGAGAAAAGGGAACCCTCGTGCACTGTTGGTGGGAATGCAAACTGGCGCAGCCACTGTGGAAGACAATATGGAGGGTCCTTAGAAAGTTAAAAATAGAACTACCCTATGATTCAGCAATTGCACTACTGGGCATTTACCCAAAGAATACAAGAACACCAATTCAATGGGATACAGGCACCCCTATGTTTATAGCAGCATGATTTACAATAGCCAAATTATGAAGGCAGCCTAAACGTCCATAGACTGATGAATGGCTAAAGAAGATGAGTGTGTGTGTGTGTGTGTGTGTGTGTGTGTGTGTGTGTGTGTGTGTGTTACACAATGGAATATTATTCAGCCATAAAAAGTTAGGGTCAGCGGGAGGCAAACCATAAGACACTCTTAAATACAGAAAACTGAGGGTTGATGGGGAGCAGGGGGGAGGGGAAAATGGATGATGGGCACTGAGGACGGCACTTGTTGGGAGAGCACTGGGTGATGTGTAAGCAGTGAATCATGGGACTCTACTCCCGAAGCCAAGAGCACACATTACACTCTGTATGTTAGCTAACTTGACAATAAATTATATTAAAACAAAGACAGTGATCTCTGTTTTGTTTAAGTATGCCTAGTGGGTACTCAACAAATATTTGTTGAATGAAAAAAAAAATCAGGGTTAGGATTCTTTTTTGAAAGAAATCTTGCCATTTGCCATGACCTGGATGGAGCTAGGGAGTATTATGCTAAGTGAAATAAGTCAGTCAGAGAAAGACAAATAACATCTGATTTCACTCATATGTGGAATTTAAGAAGCAAAACAAACAAGCAAAGGGGAAAAAATAAGAGAGGCAAACCAAGAAACAAACTTTTAACTATAGAGAACAAACTGATGGTTACCAGAGGGGAGGCAGCTGAGGGGATGAGTGAAACAGGTGATGAGGATTGAGGAATGCACTTGCCCTGATGAGTACTGGGTGACGTACGGAAGTGTTGAATTACTATGTTGTACACCCGAAACTAATAGAACACTGTATGTTGACTAGCTGTACCTAAAAACTTTAAAAATTAAAAGTAAACAGCAAAAAAGGTCAAAAATTAAAAATATATAAGAATAAAAATAAAAAATAAAAAGTGTTCACCAATGCAAGTTTGCCAGATGTGACTTGCCGTTCAGATAGACAACTGCTTAGTATTACTGTGGCCAAAATATAGGACTCAGCATTAAGTGGTCAAATAAACGATACCTTATTAGGCGCTCTCACTCACTACGGCATATGACTTCAGTGTCCCTCAGAACATACGATAGACAACTGATAATATTTTGCAAGATTGGCTGATTTTTCTCAAAACTGTTACACATATTCTTATTTTGACTCTTTGCTGTGTATGCAGTGCGATCAGAGAAACTGCTATTTCTCCAAATGTTATTAAGGAGAAGGCAAGAGATGGGATAAAATTAGCTGAACCTTCCAGGCAGTTTCAGGTCCTCATAGCAGAGAGCTTTATATATTTGACCCTTAGATAAAATTAGAAGCTCTTTAATGAAAGACCATTTCATGATTAGCACTGGATTGATAGCATAAAACAAACCACATTACTGCAGTGGCTTGTTCCCTCAAGATGCTCTTAATGAGCATGAAAAATGCAGGTCCAGGGAGCCTCAGTTTCTACCGTGTATAAATCTCAGGGGATTCTTATGGCTTCTCCCCTTCATGAGATGCTGCTAGAGTCATTGTGTTGGGTATACCTGCACAATCCTGTAGAAGCCAATAAGGTACTTCCTCTGCCATGTAAAGTGTTACTGGGGCACCTGGGTGGCTCAGTTGGTTAAGCCTCTGACTTCAGTTCAGGTCGTGATCTCATGGTTTGTGGGTTCAAGCCCTGCGTCCGGCTCTGTGCAGACAGCTCAGAGCCTGGAGCCTGCTTTGGATTCTGTGTCTCCCTCTCTATCCCTCCCTCTCCCACTCATGCTCTGTCTCTCCCTCTCAAGAATAAATAAACGTTAAAAAAAAAATTTTAGGGGCGCCTGGGTGGCTCAGTCAGTTAAGCGTCTGACTTCGGCCCAGGTCATGATCTTGCAGTCTGTGAGTTCGAGCCCCGCGTCGGGCTCTGTGCTGACAGCTCAGAGCCTGGAGCCTGTTTCAGATTCTGTGTCTCCCTCTCTCTCTGACCCTCCCCCGTTCATGCTCTGTCTCTCTCTGTCTCAAAAATAAATAAACGTTAAAAAAAAAAAATTTTAAGTCTTACCAATGCTTCCTTCATCTGTGAGAGTACCATTTTGTGAGTCATAATTTAAGTAAATATTAACACAATAATAGAACAGGGCAAAGAATTGTCTCTGGTCTTGCATTATGCCATGATAGTTTTTGCACACTTACTACTTTGTAACACTACTTGTAGAGAGTAGGGGAGGCATCTCTTCCTGGTCCAAATGGAAGGAAGGAAGGAAGGAAGGAAGGAAGGAAGGAAGGAAGGAAGGAAAGAAGAAAAGAAAAAGGAAAGGAAGGAAGGAAAGAAAGAAAGAAAAAGAAAAAGAAGAAAGGAAGGAAGGGAAGGAAAGAAAGAAAAGAAAGAAAGAAAAAGAAAGAAAGAAAGAAAGAAAGAAAGAAAGAAAGAAAGAAAGAAAAGAAAGGGAAGGAAAGAAAGAAAGAAAGAAAGAAAGAGAAAGAAAAGATGACTTTTGTCCATCATCACCATAAATCATGTTGGTACAAAGTAAGAAAGTAGGTGTCCCAAGGGAGTGGGCCAGTGACTGGGTCATGTACCTGGGTGCTTGACTATAGACAAACCTTTTCTGCTGGCTTCTCCTAAGTTGCCAGTTCTCAAATGTCTGTTGTGCTCAGACCTGTAAAATAGTTCAGCTGTTAATGGGGAAGGGACTGAGAAATCAGGGAAGATACTGTGTCATTATTACTGTATGTTATGTATGTCCCTCTGGGGGAAATTTAAAGTGCTGTATTGGCAAGAGCAATTCAACTCTAGCTTTTGAAAATATGGATTTCCTTTCCCAATGTTAACGTCGGGTAAATGAACTTATCTGTTACGTCAATGTACTCAACACAGGAAGAGCATAAACTCAGGTACTTCCTTCACCTTAGACGTTTCCCAGATCCCAGTGTCCTCCAGGAAAATCCAGTCACCTAGACAGACCCTTCATGCTCCAGCTTTCAGTAGAAATACCCCTTATGTCCAACCAGAAGAAAGAGAACATTCTTCCTAAGGGAAGGCAGAGAGGGAAATAAACTTTTGTAAGCATTTTCTATGAGCTTCTTCCCAGGTTCTTCACATCCAATAGCTCAATAACCTTACGAAAATATGCCTAAAATTCTCCAGACTGTTCCCTTCTTTATTGAAAAAAAAAAGCTACGTCTTCCTAATTCGTTTTACGTAACACCTGGCACAACGAAGTCTTTCACTGGAAGAAATGTAATAAAGACTATGACAAAGGTGAGAATAAGGCAAACAGCGGTCACCTGCTTTCATCTGGCTCAAAGAAAAAAAAGAAAGTGCTCTACTATAAGCGGTACTCAGAGCAACCCATGCCATGGTACCAAAGCTCAACACAGTGCAGGGGTGCCTGAGTGGCTCAGTCGGTTAAGGCCATGATGTCCCAATCGGAGGGTTGGAGCCCGTGTGGGGCTCTGTGCTGACAGCTCGGAGCCTGGAGCCTGCTTCGGATTCTGTGTCTTCCTCGCTCTCTGGCCCTCCCCCGCTCGTGCCCCCGCCCTCTCTCTAAGATAAATAAACGTTTAAAAAAATTTTAAGTTCAATACGGTATGATTAAACACAATATTCGAACATTACACTTTTCAAACACCTGAAAGTCATCTTTTGACAGATAACTGGGCATTTTTTGTAGGCTCCTCGGTGTAATTTCATGAAGTTCCTGCCCTCAACATCATCTGACACTGACCTTAACGCTGTTACAAAGCCCATAGGATGACCACAGTTCAGTAGGGAGGGAGTCAGAGGAGCCCAATTCCTGTCCTCACAGTACGTGGTAATGCTCTCCATCCCTTCTCTGTCCTGTCCCCTCTGGACTGTGTAGCTCTTCAGCGTTTGAACTCCGTCTCTGAGCTAATTCTTGTTCTGTGCGCTTGCTTTGCATCTCCTCATGACTGTTTCTGCCGGTCCTGAAGCGCCCTTTCTAGGGAAGGCTGCGTAGGCACACGGGGAATGGGTAGGGGCCTGGCTGCTGTGATGTCATCCAGGCATTTCTTACCCCTGCGCCCTCTTTCTCCTGGGGAAACGGGACCCCCTTCCCCCGAAGATGAATCATTCTGTTGGGAAGGCCAATGTCTCTGTCTTCAACTGGTACAGTGAGGGCACCGAGTCCCTAGCACTTTCATGGATGAGGCTTCTTCTGCGCGCTGACTTCCACCATGAAGCCAGTCAGGTGACAGTACTTGTATTTTCTTCCGAGTGGTGTTCACCTCGGTTGCAACCGCGTGCCCTTGTGATCCTTTCAAACGATCAGTTAGCAGGTTGTCAGAGCTGGAGTAATGTGCTGGGCTCCAAAGTGGCCGCGGAGGGAGGCGCGCACCGGCCTCGGGTGCGTGCGGAGCGCGCCCGCGCCCCCGCGCGCCGCCCTCACCCCTGGGAAGCCTCTGTTCCCTGGTGAAGGAGTGCACAGTCCTGTTTGGGCTAGGCTGTTCTAGAAGGCCTGCTGTTACCTACGAGGCATGGCACGTTACGTGTGAGTTTCAGCATTCTGGGCCTCCTCTGTGTGCACACCCCCCGCGCGGTGGCTTCTCGCCTGGGCTGTACCCCAGCACCGTGAACCCCTTCGCGTTTTCCTCCAAGCCCTTCACGGTCTGCGATGGCCGTTTGCAGGTTGGCCACGGAGCCTAAGGTCTTTTTATCCTTGGTGGGCAGCTTGAAAATGAATTTTTCGTTGCGCAGGGTCTCCGCTGGGGCTTGCGCGCATCCCGCAGCTTTGGCGAACGCTGCCGCCCAGGCCCCGGGGCTGGGCGCGAGAGGAGCGAGGCCGGTGGGGCGGCCGGTGAGTGGCGGACACCTGGCCCCGAAGGTCCCAGCATCCGCTGCTCGCGCCCAGCGCGGCCGCTGAGGATAAAGGTACCAAATGGCCATCGAGACAGCCAGTTACCATTTGGATGTCCATCAGAAACCATGCAATGTTTGCGGAAGGGTTGGGTCTTATTTGGGGTAACTACTTCGCAGTCTACTTAATATTTGTAAGAAGATGAATCTTTTTTTTTTTTTTAATTTGTTTACCAAAAAACGAGACTGTTCCTGGTCATGAATCTTCAGGTCTAGACTTGGGGGGGGGGGGGGGGGGGAGGCGTGGGGGAGGGTGGAATGTGACCAGAAAGCCTCTGAGGTCTAATGTTGGCGGGGGGGGGGGCGGCCTAAAAGTTTGGAACCAGACAGATGGATTTGAATTCTGGTCGTTTATTGTGCAATCTTTTTTTTAGGCTTATTTGTTTTTGAGAGAAAGAGAGACAGAGTGCAAGCAGGGAGGAGCAGAGAGGAGACCCAGAATCCGAAACAGGTTCCAGGCTCTGAGCTGTTGGCACAGACCCCAATGCTCAGCTTAGAATCACCAACCATGACACCATGACCTGAGCTGAAGTTATATACTTAACCAACTGAGCCACCCAGGCACCCCTATTGTGCAATCATAATGCCGATGTCTTCCTTTTGAAAGAATTGCTCAATTGTGTCTGTACAAAAGGCAGGTGAATTTTGGTGACAGTCTGTTATCAGCTGATTCAGGTGGCCACTCCAATTTAGCTGCTGTTCCAGAAGTCTTTTCGTTTTTAGAGCAAGTCAACATGCTCTCTGTCGTGTGCTATGTAGCTGGGTATCTGGTCAATGCTGCATTATCTATTTGTGTTGGTAAACACCCACAAAAACAGTTTGCTTTGAGCTGGTAGGACCAGAAATCCACCTTCCCTGCCCAAGCTCAGGGATATAGAATTCTCCAGTCCTCTGTCACTACTGCCCCTGCAGAGACCGATCATTCTTCCATTTGACAAGACATCACGCTGGCCCACTGTGTTGGCACTACTATGCTGATGTGGACGTGGAAAGCAGGAGTTGCAACCATTCTAGACTCCTGGGTAGGACACCTGTGTATCAGCAGGTGGGAAATGAGCCCCTTAAAATGTTAGAGGTCTGCCACCTTAATGACATTTCTAGGACCACGGAGAAAGAGGCACCGAGCCTAGCAGGGCTCCTTGGAGTTTGGAGACGACATGTACCTCATTCGCACCTGCTACTTTGACCCATTTTCTGAATTACCCTAAAGGCTGCCGGTTTTGAGTGGGCCCGCAAAAGAGAAGGATCTGCAACCGGTCTGAGCTGCAGGCGAGCTGCTCCGGGACTTTTGCCAGGTGACTCAGCAGATTAAATGGTGCCCGAGGTGTCTAGGGCAGGTAGGGGTGCTCTGTGGGGCCTCTGCCGGGAGAATCACAGAACACAGCTTTAGGATCTTAAAACACAGCTATACATCCCCTACAAATTACTTTCTCCTATGAGGAACCGTGTCTAGCTTTTCTGGGGCTCCAGTAGAGACTGAGTGCTTGCCCAGGGACCCCCAAGTTATATATGGCTTGCCTACTCATGATAAATTAGAAGTAGTCTGACCCAGCAGACTACCAAGTTGGGTGTGCACAAGAGCCTGGCATCATCAAGTGGAAAGACACCTATGATACTGAGCCTCTGTAGGACCCACAGGCAAAATAAGTCCCACGAGCAAGATCCCACAACCCACACTCCTAATACACCCTCTTCTTTTTCGGTCATTACTTACGTCCTCATGGGGAGTTCCGTGTGACTGGTTGACCAAGGAAGAGACTATTTGGGCCAGTCGATACGTGGTTCTGCATGATGTGCCAGTGTCCCCAAAAGTAGGCAATTGCAGAACCCCAGCCCTATTCCGGGATGGTTCTGAAGGGTTATGGGGATTCCTCCAGGTGGAAGAGCTTTCAGAGGTTGTTCTCTGGATGTTAATTTTCCCCAGAGGAAGACGTGTCCAGAGTTATAGGTCTTCATTGATTTGTGGCTCCATTAATCTGTAACCTGAAATTGGTGACCACTTTGGGCCCCTTAATCCAGGAAAGCAACAGGCACCAGAACTTAGATCAGTGACTGCCCCTGTTTTGTTTTCCTCCCTATATTCACACTCCCAACTCAGGGCCAGCGACAGAAAGCTACATTTGCTCCCCGGACAGTCACATGAGGTGTCCTGCTCTCCTTAGCCCTCCTCCAGCTTCCCAGGGCCAACAGTCTCCAACCAGCGTGGTGTGGAGTCTTGCCTTTTCCCCAGTAAGGGTTCCCAGTGCCCTGCTGCCTCGAGTCTCTGCCAGGGATGGTGGCTCACTGCCTTCAGCAAGCTCCAGCAAGTAGCTGCTGGCTGTCCTTGCCGGAATTTATTTGGTTACCTCACAGTGTCATCTCCCCTCCCCCGCAAGGCAGAAGAGAAGCCAGAGAAGGACAGGAGAGGGGCTGATGCTCCAGGGAAACACTCAGGGCCTGGCTGTTGTTTGGTCTAGGTGGGCAGAGCGTGGCCTGCAGCGGCCAGGCGACTCCCCTCGTCCCCCAGGCAGTCATGGTTCTGGAGGCAAAGCTCTGCCCCGGGGTGGGGAGGCCGTCCTGGAAGGTTCTGGGCAGCCCAGGCCTGCCGCAGCTGCTCTGGCGTTGGTCTGCGTGAATCACTAGCCTGTGTCCCACGTCAGCTCATTGGGCTCCATAGAGCCGATGATCCTTCATCCCCCACCTGAAGTGTAGTGAGTGTGGCTTGGCCACTGGAAACTCGTTTCATTTCTGCATCGCTGCCTCAGCTGCCCGCCATGTGAGAGGGAAGTGCTTTCCCTCTGTCTTTGCTTTCAGGTTCCTTGGAGTTTTGTTCTGGAAAACCTCCGACAAAGATTTCTGCCTGCAGATTTGAACTTGGACTTCCCGGAGAAGCTCCCGGCGGTCCCCTGCGAGCAGTGGACCTTGCCGTGGGGAGAGGCGAAGGTCTCACCTTAGGGCAAAGCATCTGTCTGGGCGGTGGAGGTCCCTTCGGACACCCCCGGGTCTCCACCACCCTCGCTGACATTGTGGGCAGACGAGAAGCCACCAAAACACAGCGGGGGTTTTGCTGGGGTGGAGGATCCTCCAGGTGCTCTCTGTGGGGAGCAGCCCAGAGGCCTGCTTGGGCTCCTGGAGCAGGGGTGCTGGGAGACCGTGGCAGAGGCAGAAGCTGTGGGAACCTGACACAGTTCGTCTGTCTTTGCCATTCTGGCCCGGCCAAGGCTAGCTCTCCCCAGAAGTGAGGAGTTCCTGCTCTGATCTACGCCGGTGGAGAGGTCACTGTTGGCGGTGGGGGCAGGAGGGGCGGGGGGAGGGGGAGGGGCAGGGGTCTTCTTTCCCTGCAAGCTGGGTAGGGAGCTGGCACCCTGTCCCCTGAGCCTCCTCAGGATCTGCCTGGCTCCTCTGAGCGATCTCAGAGTAATCTCAGTTAGGGTGGGAAGGGCTGGCTGCTGAAATTGTGCAGCCTGTGGCTGGCAAAGAGCCCATGCTGTACCTTGGTGGATGGTGAGGACAGCGGCTGTTGGTTAAATCGGCTGAAGGCTCAGGCTTCAGGGTGGTGGCATAGCCCTCAGGCTCAGATCTCTTATAACCCAGGAGCAGATACGTGGCCACTTCCCCATTGCATTTCTGGCCTGTCAGTGAGTCCTGGGTCTCTCCTTCCACGTGTAACCCACGAACACCCCGAATTCAGTCTGCCGAGGGCCCTGGTAGTCGGGAAAACGGCTCCATGCAGGGTGTTAGTTCCTCGTATTCATGATCCACAATAATCCACGGAGCCTTCCCAATTTGCTCCAAAGTTCCTCTCTTGCTGGGATTGAGAATGAGAAATTTCTCGAGCAGATTGTCACATTCCGTTGACTAGAACTCAATGGGATATATTCCACTCAGTACCCCTCCCGGGGCTCTTTGAGTTTCTGTCCTTCAAAAGGCAGGAATCCATTGACCAATGTATACTGGATGACTTCCAGACTCCATACATCCCACCAGGTTGTACTTTGGACCCTGGAAGAGCTCTGGAGGCAGCATGGCCGGGGGGGGGGGGGGGGGGGGGGGGGGGGGGGGGGGGGGGGGGGGGGGGGGGGGGCGGGGGGCGGGGGACGGGGAGGGGCTGCCACAGAAGGTATGCAACTTATTGTAAAAGATGTGTTTGCCACTGAAGCCAAAGTACGCAATCTTGATATTCATGCTAGCACCCAAAAGTGGGTTTTCTGCCTTTAAATCTCTATGGACAATATAATTCTGGTGACAGCTTGCACAGCAGATGCTATCTGATGGCATTGGCCTTCACCCCTTTTCCTTCCCGCCAGAAGTCGCTAGGTGCTCACACACCTCCCCTCCACTAGCACCCTTCCTAGTAAGAGTGTTTCTTCAGCCTCCACTCCTTCAAATGTGTCACTGTGTCGGATGTTCACTGTGAAAGGGCGGGCCTACGCCGGCCAACTCCATCTTGTTCTGTGTCCTTCACCTTGACCACACCTCCTCCCCTTGAGTAACGCCCCCTTCACCTGCCTAACAGGACTTGGACGCTTCCACAGCCAATCGGCTGAGGCCACAGCCATTACCTCACCAACTGCCCCTAGGCCCCAATAAAACCTTTGTCCTTTTGAAACTCACTCTCTCTCCCCGGTATCTCACCACTGCGTCGGTGCAGGTAGGGGATTGAGCTTGAGCTAGCTCGAATAAAGGCTCTTTTGCTTTTACATTGGACTCAGCTCCCTGACGGTATTTGAGGATCACGAATTCTGGGCATAACAACTGCAATTGGAATTCAGGGTGTCCTGAGGTCCCCTTACATTTGGCAAAAGCTGGTGAGGAGTTTGGTCCGAATCAGTTCAAAGTTCACCTGATGAACTTGTCTTTATGGCAGAATCAAAAACACAATGCCAGACCAAAAAAAAACAAATAAGCAAACAAATATTAACAAACTAAGAAGAAAGGAAAAAGAAAATAATGAAGGAGAATTTAGAAGTGAAAAAAATGAAAAATAGAAAAAAATGAGAAAAAGAAAAAGTAAGTAAATAACCACCAGACAAAAAAACACTGAGGAGGAAACAGCTAATTTTGGTTAAAGTCCCTCAGGTCATTGAAAAGCTGCTTCCTGATCTACAAGGGTCAAGCCCAGCCAGGAAACGGGTTTGGTCCTTGGAATTCTTAAAACAATAGCTCCGTGTGAGGTCATAGAAAGAAACAGACCTGTCAAGGCTGAGGATAATCCACAGTGATTTTCTCATTTTTTGGTCTCAAAAATCCCTCAGGCTTTTACAAATGTTAAGGACCCCAAAGAGCTTTTTGACTCTGTGGATTCTAGCAAATTACACTTACCTTATTAGATGTTAAAACATGTAGGCTCCTTCAGTGGCCTTTTCTAGTTTGAAAATTGGCCACTGTTTTTGGCTTTTGAAGAGTCATGATGTCCACACTCAAAATTTCAATTCCTTTTTAAAGTCTGAAGGATTGGTCTCAAATGATGCCACAACTTACGTAGTGTTGTGATACTGGGTGAAAATGTCCTGTTACATAACACACAATAAAGTACATTGTTAACATCTATAAAGCTGAGGGGAAGCTATAGCTGTCGTATTTTCATTTCCTATTTACGGTTTGGCCCAGTTTCTTTGGGGTGGAGCCCTGCCTCCTCACCCCTCACACCTCAGAGCTCTGCCTGTCTCCCACTTCTGCCTGGAACATTCAGAGAGTCACATGGCTCCTTCCATGCCTCATGCAACCCTTTGCTGTAACACCTCATCTACCTGTTGGGGTCTTACAACATCTCTTACATGTCTTACCTGCCACTCCTATCCAAAACTTTATATTATGGGAGTTTTCGAATATCTACAAAATTAGAAGAGTGTAAAGGCCCTTCGGTAGGAATCTATCCTCCCACATCAATCATCAGCCACATTATTGCAATCTTGGTTTCTCCACAAATATTTCAGCCTGCGTCTTTCAATTAGTTACATTTTAGAAACATAGCTACCATGCGGTCCTCAGATGTAACAAATTAACAGTATCACATACCAGTTCATATTCAAATTTCCCTGTTATCTGAAAGATGTCTTGTTACAGTCAATATGATTGAATAAAAGTCCAAACGAGGTACGCACATTGCTTTAAAACTTTTCCATAGCAATGTCATCATTCAAAATACAATGCATTTTACATGATGGCTTAATGTCTGTCTCTCCCATTAGAATATCAGCCTCATGCAGAGATTTTTGTTTTTGTTTTTGGTATCTTCAACACCTAGAATGGTTCTTCACATGCAGTAGTTATTCAATATTTATGGAAGGAAGGAAGGAAGGAAGGAAGGAAGGAAGGAAGGAAGGAAGGAAGGAAGGAAAGGAGGGAGGGAGGAAGGAAGGGAGGGAGGAAGGGAGAAGGATGTGAGGACTATGCTACGTAAACCTGGCCACATTTGTGAGTTTCTAGCTCTAAAACTTTGGACAGCTTCTCAGAGTCTCACATTTCCCATCTTTAAAATGGGACTAATAACCCCTGACTTTGCACAGTGTTTGTGAGAATGAGATGAAGTATGAGTGCGGTGCCTGGGGCTACTATGTTTTATTTTTCTCCAACTTAAAGATCTTGAGATTATCTCGCGGTTAGGCTAAGCCCTAAATCCAACGACAGTGTCCTTGTGACAGAAAAGGAGAAGACGCAGGGCCACACAGGGAAGGAGACCATGGGGAAGTGGAGGCGGAGACCGGATAATGCAGCCACAGGCCCAATAACACCGGGAGCCACCAGACACTACGAGAGGCAGGGATGGATTCTCCCCAAGAGGCTTCGGAGGGAGTTTGGCACCGCAACACCCTTGATTCTGGCTTGTGGCCTCTAGAACTAAGTGAATACATGTCCGTGGCTTCAAGCGACCACGCTGGGGATGGTTTGCTATGGCAGCCAGCACAGAGCACCATGGAGCAGTTAAGAATCCTGGAGATCAGGAAATCTCACTGGGTTGACTTTAACTGTGGGGGGATGCTCTAGCTTTTCGACCAAGTACTGCCGTTCCCGAGCTATCACGTGCAGGGCGCCGTGCCAGGCAGACCCGGGAAATCACAGGGCTCCGGCACACTGCCTCTGCCCACAGGAGACCTGGGGAGAGAGAGCACACGTTGAAATTGTAGAGGAAGAGAAGGACAGTGTCGTGGGTGAGCGAAGAGCTTGCATTCTGGCGTCAAAGATAATATGCAAGTTTCAGCTCTCCTGGGAGATTTTGGGGAGGATTTCTCAGCTTCCCTAAGCCTCAATCTTCTCATCTATAAAAGGGCAATCATAACCAGGCTGGCCTTAGAGGCAGGGTCATCCGTAGGCTTTGTAGGCCGGGAGCAAACATTTGTGCGGGTGCCCCGTGTAGATAAACAACATGGGTCTTCCCAAGTGAGCCGGCACCACTCTGGCAGCCCAATCCCACACTGTCCCTCCAAAGAAATGCTGCTCTGGGCAGCAGAAAGGGTTTGCTCTCCCCCTTCTGGGACCCTGGGGCGACCCCACGGATGCAAGTTTCAGATCTCTTTGGCTGGTTGACCTACCCTTGTGTAAATGGAACTGCCACACTGCTGGTGAGGGACCTAGAAAAGTGTGAGGTCTGGGCCCTTCATCTGCCTATATATCTGTTCCTGAGCATCATGAAAATGGAAAGGCATCATTTTATTTTTAGTTTCTCTAAATGTTTATTTATTTTTGAGAGAGAGACAGAGACAGAGCATGAGTAGGGGAGGGGCAGAGAGAGAGGGAGACACAGAATCCGAAGCAGGCTCCAGGCATTGAGCTGTCAGCACAGAGCCCGAGGCGGGGCTGGAACTCATGAACCACAAGATCATGACCTGAGCTGAAGTCGGACGCTCAACCGACTGAGCCACCCAGGCGCCCCAGAAAGGCATCAGTTTCGCAAATAATAATCTCTCCGAAAGAGTAGCTGTTATTATCACCAAGAGCAATAAGGCAGTAATTCCTGTACAGATTTATCAGAGCAGTTTCAGGGAGCAGCAGCCCACTGGCTGGGGGGTGGAGGGCTGAGACAAGGTGCCATCAGACAGAGGAGCTGTGACATGGCCTTGAAAGGCCAGCCCCAGAACAACAGGAAGCAGTTGTTATTAAAGAGGTGTGGCCCGAGTGCCATAGACCAGGAAGAACAGGAGGCTTTTCAGTGGCCGGCTACCAGGGGAGGGGGCAGAGGCTGGCAGGAGCCAAAGCCCAGAGGCCAGAAAGTTCAGGGGGGTGTTCAGGGAGCGGCTGGGAAACTGGCCCCCTGTCCAGTTGGAGCACATGTTTGGTGCAGACAGTGAAACTGCAGAGAGCAGTCTTAGGAGAGGGCGTGTGGTTCTCTCCGCCCCCCCTGGAGTGTGCACCGCTCTCCCCAACTAAGGGGAGCCTCCAGGGGCTGCTGAGCCAGCGGTGGGGAGTCTGTGCGAACAGGCAGTGCGGTGCATCTGTTCTAGTGATGAGGGAGCAGAAGGCAGGCTGAGGGCAGATCACAGGCTAACATCCCATAACCCCCACCACCACCCCAGGTGGATCTACGTGTGACACTCCTCAGGCAATCCCGGCTGGGCTGCTGCCCGAGAACAAAGGAAAGGGAAAAACAAACGGTTAGCTGATAGAGATCACAGCCATGAGGGATTCATCTCCATCAGCTTACAACTGTCTTAATGATTTAGAAGGAAAAAAGCAATCTTATCAGTAGCCAGACCTCCAGAGACCTAAAGACTCAATTTCCTGGAGCCCTAACATTACCCTCCCCTCCATAGGATAGAAAACCTTCCATAATCACTCACCCCTCACACATATAATGTAGCTCTTTCTGTCCCTGGGTCCTGTTCCCATGCTATAATTAAAACTATCTTTTTGCACCAAAAACATCTCAAGAATTCTTTGTTGGCCGTTGGCTTCAGAACCCCACTCCCAACCACATGAGTTTGGCACCCAGTTGTGGGAGGGGCCTGAGTTTTATCATCTGGACTCTGAGCTTCGGTGTAAACTTGGTGAGTAATTCCTCTTCTCTTCCTTTACTTTGACTTCAGGGGCTTTTTAACGAGTATGTTCTTATTGGAACACTTTGACTCAGGCTGCAATCCTCTAGCCCATGGCTACTCTACGGGGAGGAGAAAGCCCACCTTTTGGTTGGAAATTAGTACCCTGGCCAGAATGGTAATAAGACCCCAAAACTTGATGCCCTCTCTTTACTCCTGCCTTTATATAAAGTTGTCTGTCTTGGGCAAGGGACAGCCACCTAAGTCACCAGGTCAGCTGCTTATCTTAAGACTCCCACGTGAGGTTTCCTCCTCGTTGGTCTAATGTGATCCCCTCCACATCCCTGGTCTAGCCACCTCTGCCCCCAGACCGCCACTCAGAGCTGGCCGAAACCCATACCTGACTGAATTAAAACCCACCCGGGGACCGTTTCCTAGGGAAGCTGGCGGTAAACACTACATGTGTTGGAATGTCGCTTAGATCATGATGGATTTCTGCCCTTACTGTTTTCCATCAGTGTGCCCTACTGACTACTTAGATTATAAAATGGGGTAATTTCCCTTTGTAAAACTTTTCTAGTGTTTCTCATGGGTTAAAAATGGCAAGTCTTCAAGGCAAGGCAAATGATAGTATTTTGGTCCATTCACTGGCACCCATTTGTAGCCCAGGATACGGTGGGGAAGCATAGGGGTTCTAGCTAGCCTCCCTCCTACAGGCCCTTTACAGCAGGATGATGGTCAATAGTAATTTCATTCAAGGGACACCTTGGGTCTCTTTGACACCAGGAACCTCTGACATATCCTGCATGAGATACCACCCAGTAGTTGGGGGGGGGGGGGCGGATTTTTGGTAATGGACTTTCCCTACTTTTCTAGGAGCATGGGATCTTTTCCTTCAGTCCCCCAGGACTCTCCCTTGTAATGCCTTTTAACCCACTTGAATCAATTCAGATTGCAAGATCTAAGAACAAAAAAAACTGATCTGCTCTGTAACATTGCATGGCCTCAGTACTCCTAGGAGTTGAGGGAAAATGGCCCATTAGTGGGACATTAAGCTTCAGTACGATCTATCACTTAGATCTCTTCTGCAAGACGCAGGGAAAATGGACTGAGGTGCCCTATGACCAGACCTTCATGGCCCTAAATCAGGATCCCAATCTAAAGGCCTTTGCAGAACGTGTCTAACCACCAACCAGGTTGATAAGCCCCCTCTGGACAAACTGGATGATGACTGTCGAAATAGGTCCCTTCCTCCTACTGGAGGAATCACTGGCCAGTCCAGACAAAGAGGACACTGGCTCTGTTGCTGTCCCTCCTCCTTATAAACCCCAAGATCCCTCTGCTCCCAGCCCAGATGGGACACATCAGGAGCAGGACGCCGTATCTTCCAGGAATCCCACCTAAGTTTGGAATGCAACCTCTTAGGGAGGTTGCTAATGGAGAAACACATGGCACAATCAGAGTTCTCATCCTGTTCTCCATGGCAGAACCAGCTCAGATAAAACAACAATTAGGATGATATTCTGAAAACCCTTCTCAATTTATTGAGGGCTTTCAACAATTATCTATTATGTTTGATTTGATCTGGCAATATATATAACATAATAACTCATTGTTGCACCCCTGAGGAGAAGAACCCTATCTGTGCAGGGGCTCAAGAGTTCACGGATAATCTGTCAACAAGAGATAGGAAAGGTTATCCTGTAGGGGGCGCTGCTGTCCCAAATACTGAACCACACTGGAATTACCAAGAGGCTAGACAGGGAAGGGAGAGATGAGGTCATAGGATCACTTGTTTAATAGAAGGGATGGAAAAAAAATTCTCTAAACCTGTAAACTTTGGTAAAATTCAGGAAGTTAGTCAAGTAACTGATGACAATCCAGCTCTATTTCAGGGTCTGGACCCAACCTCACCTGAAGGGAAACTATACTAAGCATGCATTTTATAAGTAACAGGTGAATTTTATAAGCACCTGACATCCGCCAAAAACTGACTAAAATGGCTGTAGGCCCTCAACCCCCAACGCAGCGCCTAGTAGAAGTAGTGACCGGAGTCTTTCATGATAGAGATGTGGTCTTAAAACAAGAAAAGGACTGCAGAGCTAAATTTCAGGGTAAAATATGGGCTCAAGTATTGGCTGCCACTATTATGGATTCCCCACAACACCAGACTAACCAGGGGCTGAAGAAAAAGCCAGGATCACACCAAGGATCAGGTAAGGCCCCATGCTATGGGTGTGGCCAAATTGGACATCAAAGAAAAGAATGTCCGAAAAAATGCTTTCCCCCAGGACCGTGTCCTGTCTGTGAGAAAAAAGGACTTTGGAAGAGAGACTGTCCTCATCTCCAGAGAGAGGGGAGGACAGGAACTCACTTCCCTGCTGGAGAGCGGGAGCCTGGGGTCCGGCATGACGTGGTGGCCCTGAGGCTGGTCCCACTCCCTTTGACATCAGAGCCCCGGGTTACCCTGGATGTGGAAGGTGAGTTTGCCAACTTTCTTATCGATACAGGAGCCACTCACTCTGTTCTTACTCAGGACTCTGGCCCTACTTGTCTTTCTAACCATGAAATTGTTGGCATAGAAGCGGAAACTAAATCGTGCTGTCAGACAATGCCTTTGACCTGTAAATATCAAAGTCAATCAGTTACTCATGTTTTTCTAATCCTTCCATCTTGTCCCATGCCATTACTTGGATGAGACTTAACGTATAACCTGGGAAGCAGGTTCTTACAAAAGAAGGGGACGGCTTGTACTCTTTAACACCCGGAGAGCTAAAACCTTACCCTGACATCCCTTCTAATATCTGGAAGGAAGTAAATCCACAGGTCTGGGGTTGTGATGTCCCAGAATGGGCTCTTAAAGCCCAATAAGTAAGGGGTGCCTGGGTGGCTCAGTCAGTTAAGCTCAGGTCATGATGTTGCCGTGCTGACAGCTCAGAGCCTGGAGCCTGCTTCAGATTCTGTGTCTCCCTCTCTCTCTGCCCCTCCCCTGCTCGTGTTCTGTCTCTCAAAGATGAATAGATGTTAAAAAAAATTTTTTTTAATGTCTTGGTGATATCTCCCTACCTCAAGGGACTATAGTTCAATATGTGGATGATATTTTAATCTGTAGTCCCACAAAAGAAATGTCTGATAACAATTCTATAACTTTACTTAATTTCTTGGCAGACAGAGGGTATCACGTCTCCCCTAAAAAGGTGCAAATATATAAACAGAAAGTACAATATTTGGGAAATGCGCTAACACCAGGTCACCGTACCCCATCTAATGACAGGAAAAAGGCTATATTAGATCTTGTACCCCAACCTAAAGAAAAACAACCCCGTACTTTCCTAGGTATGGCAGATTTTTTTCTGCCCTCAGATTCCCGGATTTGGGCTCTTAGCCAAACCATTGTATGAATTAAAGGCCTTGATGAGGAAGCTTTACTTGGGACTTAAAGCCCAGCGGACGGCCTTTCAAATGTTAAAAGCTGAACTTGGCTTTACCAAACTTAGAAAAACCTTCCACCTCACAAGTAGCAGAAACACAGGGACAAGCTTTGGGGGTTCTTACCCAGAAGTGAGGAAAGGAAACAAGACCCGTGCGCTAGTTTTCAAAGTCACTTGACAATGTAGCTCAAGGGTGGCCGGCCTGTCTTCCAGCAGTGACTGCAATAGCTCTCCTGGGAGAAGAAGCTTCAGAACTTACCACGGGACAAGCCCCTGACAGTATGACTTCACATCAGGTCCAGGGTGTCCTAGAGACCAAGGGCCACCAATGGATGGTGGGACGCCCACTTCCTAAATACCAGGCTGTGCTTTTAGATACTCCGGAAATAATACTTACAACCTGTCCAACTTTGAACCCAGATACCCTGATGCCCGGGCCTGACCACCATACTCCTGGGTGAGACCGTGACCACTCACAGATTTTTTATCTTGTTTAGTCCACCCGATCAGACTTCAAAGATTCCCCTACTGAAAATGTAGATGACAGTGGGATTACTGATGGCAGTGAAAGGGCGGGCCTACGCCAGCCGACTCCATCTTGTTCTGTGTCCTTCACCTTGACCACACCTCCTCCCCTTGAGTAACCCACCCCCCCCCCACTCACCTGCCTAACAGGACTCGGACCCTTCCCCAGCCAATCGGCTAAGGCCACAGCCATTACCTCACCAACTGCCCCTAGGCCCCAACAAAACCTTTGTCTTTTTGAAACTTGCTCTCTCTCCCCAGTATCTCACCGCTGCGTCGGTGCAGGTAGGGGATTGAGCTTGAGCTAGCTCAAATAAAGGCTCTTTTGCTTTTGCATCGGACTCGGCTCCTTAGTGGTCTTTGGGGATCACGAATACTGGGCATAACAGCAGTAGCCTCATCGATAAGGGAGAGAGAAAAGCTGGACAGACTACAGTTTAATTAAGGCCATTGACGCAAAAACCCTTCCAGTAAAAACTTCTGCTCAAAAGGCTGAATTAATAGCACTTAACTCGTGCTCTTGAACTGGCAAAAGGCCTGAAAATTAATATTTATACTGACTCCAAATATGCTTTTCTGGTGCCACCTTCCCGGTGGAGCAACCTGGAAAGAAAGGGGACTGTTATCAAGCCATAACTCCCCAATCAAATATGGGCCTGAAATCATACTCTTCTTGAGGTGGTCCACCTGCCAAAGGAGGTAGTTGTAATTCACCTTGAAGGACATCCAAAGGACATGACCTTAGAATTTAAGGAAGCAATCTGGCAGACTGTGCGGCCAAACAGGCAGCACAAAATAAACAAATGTTAACTTTGATACCAGCCTCAATGCCAAAAAAGTCCATAGACTCCAGTCTTTTCAGACCAGGAAATTCGCATAGCCCTGGAATGAGGATATTGCAAAAATGCACGGGACCGGCTTGTTACTAATGAAGGGAAAGTCTTTATACTCAAAAATAACCAATGGAAGGTAATACGGGGTTTACACCAGGCTACTCATTTGGGCAAAAATGCTTGAAAGCTTCTAATTAAAAATATATTTGATGGAGTAAACTTAACGACTACAAGAAACAGGTCTGCTGATCCTGTATTGTTTGTGTCCTAGTAAAAATCCGGGAGGCACATTCTGCCCTCCCCCACGTCTGAAACCAATCCAAAGGCGTGGATCATATTCAGGAGAGGGCTGGCAGCTTGGTTTCACACAAATGCCTCCTTGCAAAGGCTGGAAGTTCCTACTCATGTTTGTGGATACTTTCGCTGGATGGATTGAGGCCTTTCCACAGAAAAAACTGAAAGAGCCATGAAAGTAACCAAAGTTTTGTTGTGAGAAATTATTCCTAGATTTGGCCTTCCACAATCCTTCCAAAGTGACAATGGTCCTTCTTCTACTGCGCAAAAACTCAACAATAGCACAAGCTTTAAAAATTAAATATTTTCAGGGGCGCCTGAGTGGCTCAGCCGATTAAGTGTCCGACTTTGGCTCAGGTCACGATCTTGTGGTTCGTGAGTTTGAGCCCCACATCGGGCTCTGTGCTGCCAGCTCAGAGTCTGGAGCCTGCTTTGGATTCTGTGTCTCCCTCTCTCTCTGTCTCTTCTCCGCTCACGCTCTGTCTCTCTCTCTCGAAATAAATAAACATAAAAATTGTTTTTAAAAATTAAACATTTTCGATGTTCAGCCTGGCATCCACAGTCCTCTGGGAAGGTAGGAAAAACTAACCATACTTTAAATGTTTTTTTAATGTTTATTTATTTTTCAGAGAGAAAGAGAAACAGAGGGTGAGCACTCAGGAAACCAATGAGCAAACCAAAGTGTCTTCTTACTCCTGTGCACCTGTAGAAGATCTTAAATTCCTCTCCAGATGATGATGAAGATTGCATATTTTCACTTTGTTTTCACCTATCTTTGCTGACAACTCCTTTCTACAAGGGGCTGAACTACAAAATCAAACAGTTTGTTGGGTATGTGAAGTTTTGCCCACTTCAAGTACATCCGGGCCTCCCTGGTGGGTTTCCCCTTTACAAGGCACTGATTGACACTCTCTCTATACTTACATTTCAGAAATAATACATAATGATACTACGTTTCATGATAAATCTATCACTAATCAGAATGTTTCTTCCTGACCCATGATCAATAGGACATGGAACTTACCAGGACATAACCAGACTTTTTCATACCCTCAAACTATTAAAATATTGGCTAACCTTACAAACCCACAAATTGATTCCTGCCAACAAGTGCCTAAGTTCCAAAATGCTACTTATCGCTATACTGCAGATGGCACATATCAAATTTGGGATGCATATTTATGGCTCATACCCACCATTGGATAGCTCAGTCAAAAGTCAATTTTATGCTGGGAGCAAAGAAATCATACATATGATACCTGGGCAAATAGCATGTGACATTTAGGATGGCTGTCATTAGAAAGTTGTTCTCACACCATTTTGCTTCAGGCTGCTGACTGGTTTGCTACTGGTTGGATAAGGCGACCTGGAATCAGATGGCCAGCTTGAAACGAAAGCCGCTGGTTATGTGGGATAACCTGTGACTCTGGCTTCCTCCAAGGTGGACAGGTCGTCCTACCTCAGGTTTTGCCTGGACCCATGGGTGTGTTATGAAAACCGTCCCTACCCCAGCTAATCTTCCCAATTGAAAACAAAGATGGACATAGTCTGTTTTCCAATGGCATGATCATTTGGTGTCCATTGTTGCTCCATTTGTAATTTGAAAGTGTAATTTGGCTTATGGAAGCCCTTACTAAATACACCCTAAAGGCACTCGCTGATTCACAGAACAGCTTCTCCTTATGTAATACTGAAGTCGCACAGATACACAAAGTGGTTCTACAAAACAGAATGGCTTTCGATGTCCTAACAGCAACACAAGATGGTGCATATGCCATTATTAAAACAGAGTGCTGTGTATACATCCCAGATTATAAAAAATGTCACAGGGCTATTAAAAGATATGAAGGATCAAACTGAGGTTCCACAAGATCTCCCTCTCTCTCTCTCTCTCTCAATGATTGGTTATATTCCTGGTTTGGAGAGAGTTATGGTCAACTACTAAGGGTCTCTTTGTTGGACTTCTCATCTTTATAGTCACATTAATCCTGATATGTTGGCTTCCAGTGCTACGACTCCTGCCATCATCCCAGAAATCAAAAATGCACTTTTCTTCTTCAACATTTTCTAAGATGAGAAGGCATTCAGTTTTAGGAGGCACTGCATACAGGCTCACATAGTAGCGACTGAGTTAGGCAAAAAGGAGGGATAGTTGTGAACTGTGAGGGCTTTGTCATGTGTCAACTTGACTAGACTGAACCGTTTCCCATAATTTCCTTCTCTGCATGTTCCCAGGCAGGGTGTCTCAGGGCACATCTTTGTATGCGACTGGGGGGGTAGAAAAGAAGTCATTTTGCTTGTGATGCTTGGAAGGGCAGGGCAGGTGTTTTTGTAGCTCATGGCACACTGTTGCTAATCTTCTGGCTCAAACCCTTGGTGTGCCAGACCCACAACTCTTCCACCTTGCCCTGGATCCTCCTTCAGCTTCTCCGGGTCTTGGGCCAGTGTGCTCTTAGCTCCTTGCTAAGGACACCAGCTTCTCCTCCAGAAGAAATTGGGAAGCAGTGACAGCTGGCTTGGAATCCAGTCCATTGCTGTGGGGATGCAGAGTGCATGGCCCCAGGCTGTCCCTTTCTCCCCGTGTCACGTCCACCTTCCTTTCTCCACTGCCCGCATGTGGACTTTATGCTCCAGCATCAGACAGGAAGACAGGAGCCCCACAGAGGCTGTTTAGCCAGATCTCACAACTGCATGAAACCAAATTCCTATAAGATATACATATATATATACCTCCCAGGGGCTCCATTTCTCTCACTGAACCCCGACCAATAATCAGACACACTTCGTGAAACCAGGGACTCAGAAATTCATGGATCTAGTTTTTATCTCTGCCAATTCCAGTCTTGACAATTATTTTACCCTTTTAGGCTTCCGTTTATTTAAAGTACGTAAGTTTTACCAAGGGATCCATTTACATCCCATCCCAACTCAGAGGCTATCAAACCGCCGAGGTATGCCAGGTGCTTCAGCAAGAACCCTCTAACTGCAGTGAACGAAGGCTTTGTTATGACTTCATTCATTTCTACGTTATCGCCAGCCCTCAACCTCCAAGTTTGTGTGACAGCACTGCCAGCTCAGGTCACAGTGTGACCTTTCTATTCCAGAGCATCGTTGTGGAGAGAAAGTTCATCTACAAAGGGCAGTGTTTGAAAATGGAGGTGCTGGGCCGGGCTCAGAAAAGATAGGGTGAGAGGAGTGTGGATGTACTTGGGCCCATCATTTAAGGAAACACTCACACTAAAGGTCATGCGTGCAAGGGCAGTGTTTATACCACCCTGAGACCGAGCGTCTCCTTAAATTTTACACCGTAGGTCCTCACTCACCTGCCCTAGCCCCAGTTCCGGTTCCGGAGTCAGACCACAGGGACTGAATCAAAGTTCCATCGCTTGCAAATTGATCTTCTGCAGGTATTTAATCCCTTTTAGTCTGCTTCCTGATCTCTACAAAGGGGATAATCACAAGACATATTACAAAGCTGTTTCAGAGAGGAAATACAATGGTACATGCAGAACAATTAAAAGAATTCGTAGAGAGTGGTTAAGGATCAATAAATGCTAGCTATCCTTACTTTTATTTGTATTCTATTCAAATATTAGAGGTATAGAACCATGCTTCACACATGGTTGAAATTCAATAAATATTGACTGAATTAACAATGAAGAGAAATGATGGATGCAGGGTGGATGGATGGACGGATGGATGGATGGATGGATGGACAGAATATGTTTTCTGAGTTCAGTTTCCCTGAATTTCCCCTCAGCACTTGAGAAAAAAATAGACAAAACACAGGGAACCATCATTGATCCATTATTGATGATTATTTTTAAGCAGAGGAAATCACTTAGAAGGTGCTTTTCTGCCCATGACTGGGTTTGGGGCTGTGACTGGGAGCAGCGGGTGCCTCCCTTCATTCATGCATTCCTTCCAGGTAAACAAGGCAGACACTGCAGTTTGAAACCCCCCCACGCCCCAGTGTCTTTTATTCTATGGTCATTTTTACACAAATAACAGTCCCTTCCCACTCTCCCTATGGGAGCATGCCCCCACTTGTTGTTTTGGTTTTGTTTATTTTGAGAGAGCAGAGAGACAGACAGACAGACAGACAGACAGACAGACAGAATCCCAAGCAGGCTCCACACTCTCAGCACAGAGCCCAACGCAGGGCTCGATCTCATGAACCATGAGATCATGACCTGAGCCGAAATCAAGAGTCAGACGCTTAACCGACCGAGCCACCCAAGTATCCCTGGTTTGTTTTGTTTTTAAGGGATCCAGTCTCTCTTAGCTGAATTACAAAGCTAACTTGAAAACACAGAACAGTGCATAAAAGTGGAGGGCACGGTGATGTCTTGAGGACCAGTTCTACAAATCTGCCTCTTTTCTTCAGTCCCTCTCTCCTGGGTCAGAATAAATCTTTGTGTAAATCAGGCTCAGGGCCAAGAGTCTCCAAGACACCAGCAAGAGGGTGACAACAAGAGAAAGAATGATTCTTACCAAAGTAATTTCTGAGTTTCTTTCTCAGGCAGTATGTATTATCAAGGGTGGTTTAATTTTCTCAGTTCTAATGATGTCCCATCTACACAGGAAGAGAGAGAAGAGGGGACAAGGCTTGTGGTCTCCTTATATAAGACCTCTGACAAGCAAGAGAGGCCATGCTAGACTGACTCCAAAACTCAAGTCCAAAACAAGAATAGCTGGGATGTCGTCACTGTGTCCAGAAGGCCTACAAACAAGACTGAGGAGAGAACTCTCTCTCTGCTTCAGTGTGTCAGGGGCTCTGGAGGAGGCCCGCGTAATGGCCATGCAATCATAAAATGGAATTAACATTGATCAGCGGCTTACAATTTGCCAGGCACCAAGCTTTTTTTTTTTTTTTTTTTTTTTAATTTCATTTAATCCCTATACAAACAAATATGATAAGCATCAGAGGCAGAGAGAGGTTAAGTAACTTTCCCAAGGACACACAACTAGAATATTGCCCTATTTTACTTCAGGTCTAGAGGACTCAATAATTAGATTATGTTAGTTTGGAATATTAGCCAAAAAAAAAGTAGAATTATAAAGACAGGCCCCAAATAGTTCTTCATGCTTTGGAAAAGGCAAGAAATCTCACAAAATATAATTAAACTGTGAAAAATATAAAGTTTAGGTTAAAAAAAAGTACTAATAGAAGCACATAGAATATATATCATTGATACAAACATACAAATTATATGAATATAGGGCTGCCTGGGTGGCTCAGTCAGTTAACCATCTGACTCTTGATTTCAGCTCAGGTCATGATCTCATGGTTGGTGAGTTCCAGCCCCGAGTTGGGCTCTGTTGATTGTGAATCCTGCTTGGGATTCTCTGTCTCCCTCTCTCTCTGCCCGTCCCCTGCACATGCTCTCCCTTTTCTCACAATAAATAAACTTAAAAAAACACAGATTATATAGATATATAACAGAATATTATGTAATGTGTGATAGAATGTCCACTTTTACATATTATATAGAAAATATATTCTGATAATAATACAAATACTACACAATATTCTGATACATTTTTATTGTATATGCGATATTTAAATATTGCTATAACAATACTGTATTTACATATAAATATTTATACTATATAATATAAAATATGCTAATTTTAAATATTATATGTAATATCATTTAAGAGAATACACAAGCACGTTCTAAATAATAGTATATTATATCAAATATATTATAAAAGAATATACAATGGAAACAGACAGAATGGAAGAGATTTTTGTCAACTGCTTTACCACAACTCATATAAAATATGCTTAAGAACATGGCTTATGTGGGGGTGCCTGGGTGGCTCAGTCAGTTAAGCGTCAGTCTTAGCTCAGGTCACGATCTCACAGTTCGTGAGTTTGAGCCCTGCATCGGGCTCTGTGCTGACAGCTCAGAGCCTGGAGCCTGCTTCGGATTCTCTGTCTCCCTCTCTCTCTGCCCCTCCCCTGCTCTCTCTCTCTCTCTCTCTCTCTGTCTCTGTTTCTGTCTCTCTCTCAAAAATAAATAAACATTAAAAAAACAAAGAACATGGCTTTTGTGAAGGATCAGTTGTTATCTAGAAGATCATGTACCCCCAGAAAAATAGCTGCCATTTTTAGCTGCATTATTAGAAATGGAGCAATTTTGAAAAGAAGAGGAGATGAGAATTGTTCAAAACTTACCAGCCATGATATTTTGTTTGGTGTGATATGTTCACTTCAAAGTCCAGCGCTTTAGGGATGAACAGAAACCTGGCTGTCCACTGCCCTCCCTGTCCTTTTCTATGATATTCACCACCTTCTTCCCTCCTGCTTAGCTCACTGAGCATTTAATCTCCAGTGAATTTAGTCGAAAGGGACTATCACTTAGAGCAGGATGGATGCAGGGTGTGAGGCGGCCCTGGGCAGCCATGAGGTCGGGGGACAGTTTTGGAGAAACATCCAGGGATTAACTTTCTCTCTGAGAGGCAGATGTGGAAAACAGGGTGAAATGAGAGTGAAGAAGGTTCCCATCTTCAGGCAGGATTCCAGACTTCCAAATGCACCGGCAAAGACCAGTGTCCTGCCATGACCCTGGGCTGGAGACCAGAGATTCTAGCCAAACGACAAAGAATGATAGGGACAACCAACAGAGAAATCCTTCCAATTCCTGAGAAGGCTCTTTGAACTGAATCTTAACAAATAATACCCTAAATTATTTTGGCCTTGAAACTTCAGAAGCAGCATGAGGAAAAAAGTAGAGAGGTCACTAATAGAGGGTTGATGCACATTCCATAGTAAGAGATGTACTTTCTAGTGCAGGCAAAGTTTAACACAGCACAGGAAATCTGGAAAAAGCCCTGAATCGCTTAAAAACGTTGATGAATTCTTACCAAAAATAGCTTACCTGGTTCTCCAGATCTGAAACTACTCTGGGGAGAAAGCCAAACAAATTCAAAATGCAAAAGCATATGGGAATGAATAAATTGAACAGACTCTAAGGTGTACCATCAATGTTCTTCAGTATGGTTCCTTTATTTTTATTTTCTTCCAATTTTATTGAGATATAATTGACAACACTATTTAAGGTGTACGGCATAATTATTTGACATTCCTACATGTTATGAAATGATTGCCACAATGTTTAGTCAACATCTATCACCTCATCCAGTTATAAATAAAATTTTTGCCTTTGTGATGAGAACTTTGGGGATCTTCTCTCAAAGTACCACACTGCATAGTGTTAACTGTAGTCATGTTGTAGATTATATCCCCAGTATTTATCTGTCTTATAGCTGGAGGCTTGTACTTATGACCACTTTCACCCAACTCTCCTGTACCCCTGCCTCCAGTAACCACAAATTTGATCTCTTATTCTATGAGTTTGGGGTTTTTTTAAGATTCCACATAGAAGTGAGATCATATGGTATTTGTCTTTCCCTGACTTAGTTTACATACTGTAATGCCCTCACGGTCCATCCATATTGCCACAAATGGGAGCATTTCCCTTTTTATGGCTGCATAATATTCCATCACACACATACCACATTTGTTTTCTGATTCATCCGGCAATGGACGCTTAGGTTGCTTCCAAGTCTTGGCTGTTGTGAATAATGCTTCAGTGAACAATGGATGTAGATATCTCTTCAACATAGTGACTTCCTTTTCTTCAGGTGCATATCCACAGGTGGAATTGTTGGATCACATGTAGTTTTATTTTTAATGTTTTAAGGAAACTCCATATTGTTTTCCATAGTGGTTTAAATTCTTTAAAGGCAGCTATGGAGTCCAGTGAGAATACCTGCTGTCTGATGACATCAGCTCATATGGACACGAAGACCGTGGAGTGTGGAAAGCGAAAGGCTACTTTCAGAAAGAACTAAGAAAGGGGTTAAGTCCTACATGGGAATAATTCCTACGTCTGCAATACAGCATCTCTCAGCCACTTGAAATCAACTCTGAAGACAACGTCATGTCTACATACCAAGAGTGGCTGCTATTGTGGGGCTCATAGATGAGGACGGAGAAGAGGGAAGAAGGCATCCCATTGAGAAAAGGGTATTCTGATGGTAACAAGTTTCCCTTAAGCAAATCTGGATATGGCAGGCAGTAAATATGAAACGCTCCCCAGATTTTTACTAATCCATGAGGTGGCCTAATTGGATAAATTATGGGGCCTTTCATGAATATAGGGACTAGAAGAAGAAGAAGAAGAAGAAGAAGAAGAAGAAGAAGAAGAAGAGGAGGAGGAGGAAGAGGAGGAGTTTTGTGGAGAAAAATAAATTCTATTTTAGACTTACTGAATTCACTTATGATAGGCATCAGCAACTTTTTTTCTGCAGAGGGCCAGATAGTAAATATTTTAGCCTTTGTGGGCTGTAGATGGTCTCTGTCACGTGTGTGTGTGTGTGTGTGTGTGTGTGTGTGTGTGTGTGTTTACAACTCTTTAAAATTGTAAAAAAAAAAAACTTTTAAGTGTTCTTAACCTGAGGGCTATACAAAAATAGACAGAGGAATGGATTGGGGCCACAAGGTATAGTTTGCTAGCTCCCAACTTATGATTACCCCAGGTGAGGATGGCCAGTAATCTACTGAAAGAATTTCTTGAGTCTGAGGTAAAGATTTTCAGGCAGATTGACAGATAGAGAGGGAGACAGATAGATAATTAGTTAGATGGATAGATGATAGATAGATAGATAGATAGATAGATAGACGATTGAGATGTAAATATGTATATAAATATCTGTGTATCCATATATTTTTACACATGCATCTTTATTTATAAAGATACATATTTATACATCTCCCTGTCTTTCTGTCTACACACATACACTCTTAGTTATCATCAATAGTTCAGTTAGAATGATAATGATAGGTAGGTAATTCCACAAAAAAAAATGCCTTCAATCTAAACACTATATTTCCAAGTTTGCTCAGCAAGCCTGGTTCTACTGGATGGGAGCTCAGAAAGAAACACAGACTGTAAGCTAACTCTCCTCGTTTGGGCAGGCTTTGTCTTTACCGCCTCTCTCTGGGAGCACCTTCTTAACCAACTCACCCCCTCAACTCTTAGCAACTTTGGAGTCTATAATACAGTGTTGTTGACTATAATCACAATGCTGGGCATTAGGTCTCCAGAATATATTTTTTGACCTGGCTGCAGGTCTGTACCCTTAAACAACACCTCCCCACTCCCTCCACCCCTCCAGCCTCTGGTAAACACCATTCCACTCTCTGCTTTTATGAGTTCAGCTTTCTTAGATTCCACATATAAATGAGTTCATACAGTATTGGTCTTCCTCTCTTTATTTCACTTAGCACAGATGCCCTGAAGGCCCACCAATGTTGTCACAAATGGTGACATTTCTTTCTGTCTTATGGCTGAAAAATATTCCACTGCGTGTGTGTGCACGCGTGCACGCACGTGTGTGCATCACGTTTTCTTTATCCATTCATTGACAATGGACACTTAGGTTGTTTCTATATCTTGCCTACTATGAATAATACTGCAATGAACATAGGTGTGCAGATATCTCTTGGAGACCCTGATTTTGATTCCTTCAGATATACATCCGGAAGTAGGATACCTGGGTCACATGGTCATTCAATTTTTAACTTTTTGAGGAAGCTTCATGCTGTTCTCCACAGTGACTGCACCAACTTACATGCGAGTAAGCGAACCATGCAGTTTAGCTCAAGAGACTCTGCTCATAAGCCTCACAATCAAACGAGTGAGGTTTAAAAGTCTGACAGACCTGGACTTGCCTCCTTGGGCCTGTTGCGTGAGCATGCCGAGTCTTTTTTCATTCATCTGGGAAATGGCCATCTCTCACATGGCGGTCAAAGGCAGTAAACTGGCGCTACAAAGCCCTGAGCAAAGCTTCTCCGTCAGTACCGGCTAGTGGTGGTGTTACTGGGGCCACAGTCCTCCTGAAGCCGCACAAGTGCAGCGGTCACTTAGATTTCTAGTTCTCTGACTGCTACACTGTGGGTCCTCCCTCCATTAAATTTTTCTCCACCTCAAACTTCCTTACACGTGCTTCCTCCAAAGTACTTCCTCCAAAGCATGCCGTCCCAGTTGAGTTCCCCCATCAGAAAGATCAAAGCTCTCCTGCTGAAGTCTCCCTTTCCCCCAGCAGGAAACCAGCAAGGCTGAAGTCAGCTGTGCTCACCAGGATACACTTCCACGCCCTATTTGTAAGTACAGACAAAGGCACTCGTCAGCAGCAGCACCCAGCGACTTGTCCTCAGCAACCTGTGGCCGACAAGTTTGGTCGCACGTTGCTCTAAAAGCCCATCCTTAAGATTCGAGTTTTGAATGGAAAGGAATATGAGCTTTATTCTGTTGGCCGGGGGAGAAGGTGGACTCTTGCCCCCCAAAGGCCAACTCCACCGTTTCTGCCTGGCCCAGAGATTTATAAAGGGGGTTAGGGCAGTTACATCAGTTAAGGGAGTGCAGTGGTCTGTAACATCTCTTGATGACGTGCAGGCGCCGTGGTGCCAGCTACAGATGTCATTTCGGTGCTCAGAAGTTTCGACAGAGGGTCTGGTTCCTTGGTGCCAGTGGGGGTGGGGAGGAGGAGAGGGGGGCGGGTGGCCCAGGGCAGGTTCAGAAGCTCTGGTGAGACGCAGAAACGCTCTATTCTTTCTATCAAGAATGCGTGATCCATTGCTATAGGAAGAAAGGCTTAGTTAATCAATCATGCAGGCTAGGAGGGTTTGCTAAAGACTCCTAGGTTGGCCAGAGGAGCGGAGGCCAACGTCTAAGCAGCAAATCCGCCTTTGCCAGAACCCTGCAGGAGAGATGGGCAGCACTCAGCCTCCAACCATGAGGTATAGGTTTTTTTCTTGCATTGATGTCTTGAAATTGTGCCTATGGGGCGCCTGGGTGGCGCAGTCGGTTAAGCGTCCGACTTCAGCCAGGTCACGATCTCACGGTCCGTGAGTTCGAGCCCCGCGTCGGGCTCTGGGGCTGACGGCTCGGAGCCTGGAGCCTGCTTCAGATTCTGTGTCTCCCTCTCTCTCTGCCCCTCCCCCGTTCATGCTCTGTCTCTCTCTGTCCCAAAAATAAATAAAAAACGTTGAAAAAAAAAATTTAAAAAAAAGAAATTGTGCCTAGTGTCTCTGAAAATCTCAAGATGGATTTTTCTTAAGTGCCAGATTTCGGTGTTTGCTTAAATATTTAATATACCTTAAATCTTGATAATAATTGTTTCAGGGATCTTATATTTTGCAGTACTTCCAGACACACACAGGCTCTCCCCAGGGGAAGACTTTAGAAATCCTAAGCAAGAAGTAGCTAGAGCCTGGAGCGGGGAAGAAAAGGTACAGAAGGCTTTGGGGGAAGGGGGCAGAGTAAAGGTATTTCATTCTGTGGCTGGTGAATTTTCATCAGTGAAGGATGCAGACCAGATGGAAATGTTCTTACAAGCTTTTGTTTTTCTGTTTTTCATTTGAAAGGAAAAGTCAGGAGCTTGGGGTTTTTTGATTTTATCATTTTTAAGGGAAGCACACTCTTTATAAGCTCAGCACTGGATGCCCTAATAAAGGATGGGCTGAATTTAATGAATTCTTTCCTGAAGAACCACAGTCGGGTACTAAACCAGAATCCACATCTCTGAGGTTCCCCGGAGCCTCCAGAGAAATTGGCTTTGAACCATCTGGTACCCAAGCTTTCCTTTTCTGTTTGGCTTGTGGTCTTTGGTTTGTGGTCTCGGTGGTCTTAAAAAAACAAACAAACTGGGGCGCCTGGGTGGCTCAGTCGGTTAAGCGTCCGACTTCAGCTCGGGTCACGATCTCGCACTCCGTGAGTTCCAGCCCCGCGTCGGGCTCTGGGCTGATGGCCCAGAGCCTGGAGCCTACTTCCGATTCTGTGTCTCCCTCTCTCTCTGCCCCTCCCCCGTTCATGCTCCGTCTCTCTCTGTCTCAAAAATAAATAAACATTAAAAAAAATTTAAAACAAACAAACAAAACCAACTAGAATCATGAAGGACTGTTTTCAGGGTAGAGATACTGTGAACACACTAAAGAACTTTGGGAAAATGCCAGTTACTCTAAGGGAAAAAATTCAATCTTATACCACCTAACCAAGCAGAAATAAAATACTTCAACACTGGATATATATGTACTTTATTAACAGATTTGGGGGAAAATCTTTTCAAAGTTTCATCTTACCTTTTCACTTAGCATTATATTGTGTTATTACTACTAAAACAATTTCACTATCATGAGTATTGAGGCTTTCAAATAATGCTGCAAAATATAGATGTATCATGATTTCTTCCTTGTTTTCCTTCGTTCTTTCTTCCCTCCTTCCATCCCTCCTTCCTTCCAGATTCCTTACTTTATAATCAAATTTATGCATTCACACCATTTAAATAGTCACCGTGATCTACAAGGAGGGAGGAAGAGCAGTCCCCACCCCCACCATCCCACCTTATTCCCACACCTGAGGCAACCAGTAATTATTTTAGTAACAACTGTGCTATTTATCGCCATATACTTAAATAATATGCTTCCACTGGAAGTTCCCGATTTTTTAAATTTTAGTCATTTTCTATGTTTTCCACCATAGATTCCCCCCCAACACCAACACACACACACACACACACACACACACACACACACACACACACACCTACACACCTTTCCTCTCCTCCATTCTCCCATCCCAATATCACTTTGTGACTTGGGTTAGACTGATCTTCAGTATTTGGATTATCACAACCACATAAACCCTGTTCACAAATGAGCCATGTCTTGTTCTGCGGTGCCCTCTCTTTTTCCTGTATTTTGGTTCATTTTTTCTGAAGTTAAAGGAAACAAACAAACAAAAGTTGTTTCTTTCTTTGTTTCTTTTACTTTGGTTTCTAAGTACTTACCACCATCTCAGCCCCAAGTTCCATTCTAGTTGAATAAACTTCCTCTCCATATTTTCAAGCCTTAGGCAAGCTCTCATTGTCACATTTCTGTGGAAATCACTCACACGACCTTTGACCTGCTCCTGTCTACCCTGGGGGTGAAGTATAGAGATTTCCCTTCCCCCACATCGGGGTTTTCCCTTCACCTCCCTCTTATGAAAGACCTTCTCTTACATCGGGTCCTGTGTTTCCTAAATCCCATTTCTTTGTTTACTACCTGGATTTACTCCTAATTGTGATGAGGCATCTCCTCCCAGCTTCCCGAGGAACAGTGTCTGTAACATAAATTTCTTGTTGCCAGGTGTGGAAGGGTCATCACACTTTCTTCACATTTAAATGATTATTTGGCTAAGTTTAGAATTCTAAATTTAAAATTATTTTCTCACAGTTGGTGGAAGGCATGTCTCCATTGCCTTCTAGCTGTTCGTGCTGTCACAGCCTGTTTTCCATGCTTGAGGAAAGAAACAAAAAACCCTCACTACATGTTACAACTCACCTCCCATACCATTCTCCAATTGCATTTCTACAGAGAAATCCCCTCCTTTGCCATAGGGGCTCCAGGACCTCTGTGCACATGCTTCTCTAAGACAAATCGAAGTGGGGTGTCCCTTTTTTCTGGGCCATCCCTTCATCTTCATCCATTGAGCGGCTATGACAAAATACCACAGGTTGGGTAGCTTATCAACAACAGAAATTCGTTCTCACATTTCTGGAGACTGGAAGCCCAAGATCAGAGTGCCAGCCTTGTCTGGACATTCCACTCGGATGTGGTCAAATGGCCAGGCCCTAAACCTGTTGCTGTGTGCATCTGTTCACTCACATCCCCCAAATGTTTGCTTTTCTTCCCTGACAGTGAAATCACCAAACCTTCTTCGGAAAATACCTTACTACAACTGAAATGCCATTTCACCTGGAATTCATATGACAGAGAGTGTTCCTTAGATGATTTGGAAAACAGAGTGTGTGATCATCTACAGTTTCTAAACCAAGAATTCAAAACAATCTGTTTGCCTATGTTAAACACCCCAGAGGCCAGCACAAGGAGGTTCCAGAATACTAACAGCAAGCAGAAGGGACAGGCCCGCCAAAGCAAAATCAGAAGTCTGGTCACCTGGGGAAACTACGCCTGGGTCTATTATCACATGAGCAGGCTTCCAGAAACTCCGTCTTATGTTGGCAAAGTGGGAAATGGCTTTGCAGTCCATGCCAAACAATGTCTATCAACATCTGCAGATTGGATGCCGCTACAGGGCAAAAAGCAGACAAATACAGAGGTCAAGGAAGTATACCAGGAGCTAGATAAGAGGAGCTGTGGGGGGTGAAGCATCCTGCGTCACTTTAAGAAAGTTGTCGAGTTGAATATCAACCTTCCTCAAGCCTGCTCGGACCTTGTCTGCCTCTCTGGCATAACGGGGCAGGACAATAAGGCAGAGTATTACTTCCAGAAGGAATTCAGCAAGGATCTGCCTCCAGCTGAGAGACAAGTACTCCACCTGTGCTACAGAAACTTCTGGCAATACCAGAGGATGCCCGAGGATGACGCCATCCACCACCACCTGGATGGCTTGAACATCAACGGGACCTCGACCAAGAAGGAAAAGCTGATCATGAACCTAAGAAAAATGGCCAAAAAAACCAACTCTCTGAAAACACCTCTGATGCCGTGGGTTGGCAACTGTCCAGATTCATCCGTGAGCTGAATGGAAAGCGGTGCCCGCTGGTCGGTCCACCCTCGGACCCTGGCAGATCAGTGCCCCCTGCTCCTTGGGCTGAGAAGGGCAGTAAGGAAATGACAGAGGAGCAGAAGGCCCTAGAGAGAGTCCATGACTGGGCCTCAGGCCTTCAGATAGAGAAGACAGAGAGCAAGAGGGGAGGGGGGCAGGAGGCCTGCTTAGGTGGTCACGCAGGGGAGGGGAACAGGGACACAGGGAGACATAAGAGCTGCAGCTCGCGGGAGCCCGGCCCGATGGCTGGGCCTCTTCATTTTGCTCTTTTGCAAATGGGGTCTCCCAAATTCTCCCATCCAGACCTGGAAATTCAGAATCACTTTGCCTCTGTCCTATGGATATTTTGAGCAAAAACTTCTTTGAGGGCAAGCGCTTGCTTTGAGACTGTGGGATTCTGGTTTATTCTCAGTTTGCCCCACCCAGGTTCCCCAGCTCTTGGCCAGCACTTTGCACACGGCCTCGCGTACAGTAGGCACTCAACATTGCTGAGGGAACATCTTTGAGGCCTGGTCTTCTTTCCTCACTCGTTAAGCTCCAAAATGAATTCCATACAGGTCACAGTTTTAAATGTTTAAAAAATAGAAATCACACAATTTCTACAGGAATTCTCGAGAGGATGTTTTAAATCTCAGGGTCTGGAAGTGGTAAGTATGCAACAAAACACAAAAGGCAAAAAATATTAAGAAATTCAACCATATTAAAAACATGTTTCATAGAAGAAAGGCCTTCAGAAAGTCAAAATCAACGATAGACTTAAAAATACTGTTTTAGGGGCACCTGGGTGGCTCAGATGGCTAAGCATCCGACTTCACTCAGGTCATGGTCTCGTGGTTCATGAGTCTGAGCCCCGCGTCGGGCTCTGTGCTGACAGCTCAGAGCCTGGAGCTGCTGCAGATTCTGTGTCTCCCTCTCTCTCTGCCCCTCCACCACTCACGCTCTGTCTCTCTCTCAAAAATAAACATTAAAAAATTTTTTAAATACTGTTTCAATACATTACCAAGTAAAGAATTTCCTTCCCTAATGTTAAAATAACTCCTGTTGATCAATAAGGAAAAATCAACTCATTGTGAAAATAAGCAAAGGTCAGGAAATTAAAATGACTTAAATATGTGAAATGATTGCCAATGGCACTCTTATTAAGAGCAAAGCAAACCAACACTATGCAAGAGACCATCTCAGGTCAACAGAAGAAACACCTTTTGTAAGAAGGTACTAACATGGATGTGGGCAACCGGCTCCATCATGCATCACCGCTGAGATTCCAAATTGCATAGGTGGAGAGAATTTGCTGACGGCAGTTAAGCATACGTGAATCTTCACCCCACCAATTCCCCCCATTAATTTATCCTGTATTTGCACATGCATGCAAAGACATGTATACATAGATACTCAGGAAGCTGTGTTTATAATAATAAAGGACTGACCGCGACCCATCACTAGGGACTCATTAATTCAATCTCAATATTTCATATACGGAACAGCATGCAGCTATTATGAAAAATAAGGCAGTTCTAAATGTAAAAATATAGAACACTATCTGAGATATATTAAAAAATAGAAAAATAAAAGTTCAGAAGAGGCGTACAGTGTGCTAACATTGTTCAAAGGAAGGAAGGAGGGGTTGGAGGGAAAAAGGAAAAACTGCATATCACATTGTGCATAGAATATTTGGGAAAGGGTATATTTTGTGTAGGGTAGCTGCTAGAGAGGGAACGGGTTGTCTGGGAGTCTGTGTGGGAGGAAGACTTACTTGCAACAATATATATTTTTAAATTTTGAATTTGATACCCAGAGCATATATCACTTAGTCAAATAAAGTATGCAATGAAACAAAAGATGGTCATGCCAGAGTGCCATGACCACCCCACTGGTGTCCACTCTGCACACCGTTCTTACAGGGTACAAGCCACACTGATCAATGTTTGAAAATCTCTGCACATAATCGACTGGTCTCTGTTTCCAGGTTTTCCTCCACGTCTTCATCTCTACTCCCACCACCCACCACTCACCCCACTGCCAACAACTACAGCGTGTTCTGTAGCTCTCCTCACCAATCCGTCATGGCGTCCATCACAACCAATCTTGGAGAGTGTAACCATCTCCTGGACGTTTGCTCGGGCCGCTCTCCTCCACCTGTCCCTCCCTGCTGTCCCTTTCATCATCAAGTGTCCAGGAGTGTACTTTTCATGCAACGAACTCTTCTTGAGCTCCCAAAAGGCATCAAGTAACGTGATGAATGAGAATGCACCCAGAGGAAAGGCGCGGCTCCTCGGCAGTTCACGCTGCTGCACCGTGCCTCTGTCACCGCGCGCACCAGGCAGTTGTCCTTCCGGGTAAAGCAGGAAGAGCTTCATCCAAGCCGCGTGCTTTTCGGCATTGCGGCTTTCCCCTCTCTGCCACTAGAGGGACGAACTTCAACCCGCGATAAGATGGTCAACCCCAGAAAGGCGGCGGCCAGGGTTCATGTGAGGCTGTCCTGACACGGAGCGGCAATTTTAGCCTGTGTCGCTCGGCCCTGCGTGTTACGGGCATCTCTGCCTGCGGCCCTTTAGTAAGCGCAGGAGGAGTCCGAAGGACGGTGCAGAGTCTGGTTGGAAACCTTGAAGTAGCCACAGGCTTTGCTTCCAAGAGACCCAGCAGAGCAGCTGGCCAGAGACATGGCAAAGCTCCTGCTGCTAATTTGCAAAAAGAACCAGAAATCGATACAGACGCAGAGAAGCATTTCCACACGTTTCCTCCGATGGCCCCTGCTGTCCCCTATACCTTCGTGTGGCCTTTTCATCTCTCTTTTCACCTACCAATGCTTCCACGAAAATCGACTTTTAAAACTTCTTATTCTCAGAACCAGACCCTGACAGATATTTGAGGCAGTCTTTGAAGGCATTGTGGCTTTGGATAAATGCTCTCCTTCGAGGGATACTATGGGGGATAAGCTTAGGAATACCCGGGGCCTACAGCAATGGGTTAACAAGGCATAAACACAAAGTCATAAAATGCTCACACCCGAGTTTGGGTAACCAGACTGGCACTCCAAGAATAGGGAGGCACAAAGGTGCCGAGAATAGGGAGGTGCAAAGGCACCCCAAAATAGGGAGGGGGTGCTGAACCCCCCAAAATAGAGAGAGGCAAAGGCCTGAAATAGAATCGGCGCCAAGGTGCCCAACACACAGGAATAACGAGATTAGAGATTCAGGGTGAAAGCACCCCAAGTTTGGTACTACAGCAGAAAGCTGCTTTCATAGGAGAATAGGGCCAGGTCAGGTAAATTGGTGAATTGGACTTTGGACCGCTGCGCTGCAGGCAAAGCAGCCCGGAGTGGAGATGGTTAACAAAAGAAAAGGTGTCTTGTCAACCCTGAGGTTATTCCCCGTCTGTCTCATCCCCTAGGCTGGCAAAGATAAACAGGCAGGGTGCCTCCTGTCTGCTGTTAACAGCCATCTACCCATCTGCCCGGCACCTGGATTTTGTTTTATAGTGACCCAAATCCCAAACACTGTATATCTTCAAAATCCCCTTTTCCCCCTCACATCCACAAGTTAATGTTCCTAGGTTCTTTGTCTCTTTGTACACACCCATCACGTTTGCAAGCCTTCTGATATGAATAAATATAGGGCAAGGACCCTTATTTGGGGCTCTTGTCTTTTTCCTGGACATTAGCCATCTCTCTTTTTAATCCTGTGTCTGCTCTTTTGCTAGACAAAAGAGAACTTTAGACTTAGAGTCCACGACAGGATACTATCTGCAAAGGTTCCACTTGAGCACAGGAGTCTCTGGAGCCAACAAGGTGAAAACAGAACCCTAGCCCATGGCAGAGGATGTGGGGACAAAAGAGTTAATGTCACCAAGAGCCTCCCAGGGGGTGGAGCCAGGAATATGGAGAATGATGGTAAGGGTCCCATCAGGGAGCAGAATCTGGGGCTGAGGAAGAAACTGCCACCATTTTCAGTTTAGAGAACCTCCCAAGTGCCTGTCCAGCAGACTTACGTCATTGCTTCTGACTCGTCACCTCTAGGCTTACTTCGTGTTCCCTTTCTTCCATTGGGAGTGTTTACCACGGCTATCGGGCTCCACCATTTGCACACAGCACACAGGAGTTATATAATCTTTTTTTCTAATTTTTTAAACTGTTTATTTATTTTTGAGAGACAGAAAGACAGAGTGTGAGCTGGGGAGGTGTGAGAGAGAGGGAGACACAGATTCTGAAGCAGGCTCCAGGCTCTGAGCTGTCAGCACAGAGCCCAATGTGGGACTCGAACTCACGAACCATAAGATCATGACCTGAGCCAAAGTTGGACGCTTAACTGACTGAGCTCCCCAGGCGCCCAGGAGTTATCTAATCTTATCTAGTCCTTTAGGTTTTTTTCTCACCAGACCACAGGAAGTCACATCCCATCCATTGAGGGCAATGGTGCATCACTGAGAGATCCCTGAATATAGCTGGGCGCAGTGGTTGCCTTGTCTCTGGGCTGACTCTCTTGGGAAAGGCCTGAGAATGTTCTGTGTTTGGGAAGAAGGGTACATTGTGGATATTCGGGGTGTGAAGAGTCCTCTAGCAGTCCTCTGTTGAACTAGCTACCAACTCTTCTAGGTGGACAAAACTTAAACGTTCTCTACAGAGACATAGAATGAAAAAGAAGGCCTTTTTTTCTTTTTTTTTAAATCTCAAGAAAAACCTATAGAGTTTTGCCTTATGGAATTAAAAAGTATTTTTAGTATTTTTACTTACAGTCAAAACAGTATGTAGTTCTCAGACTTTAGCATGAATTAGAACTATCTGGAAGGTTTACTAGCTCGGAGATTGCTTGGCCCCACTCCTAGAATTTGTGATGCGTTTTGTCCAGGATGGAGCCTGCGAATTTGCATTTGTGGCACATCCCAGGGTGATGCTGATACTTTTTTTTTTTAGTTTCCTTTTTTTTATATTGGTTTCAAGAGTAGAATTTAGTGATTCAGCATTTACAGATAACACCCAGTGCTCATCCCAACAAGTGCCCTCTGTAATGGCCATCCCCCATTTAGCCCATCTGCCATCCACCTCCCCTCAACAACCCTCAGTTTGTTCTTTGTGTTTAAGAGTGTCTTATGGCTTGCCTCCCTCTCTGTTTTTATCTTCTTTTGTTTTTCCTCTCTTCCCCTACGTTCATCTGTTGTGTTTCTTAAATTCCACATATGAGTGAAATCATATGGTATTTGTCTTTCTCTGACTTATTTCACTTAGCATAATACCCTCTAGTTCCATCCATGTCATTGCCAAGATTCCATTCTTTTTGATGGCTGGATGCTGATACTTCTTGTGTCTGATGGCAACATGGGAACTAGAGTATTATACCACTTTGCACTTGATGTAGCCACTCAGGTGGGCCTCCCCACTCTCAGAACGGCAAACAAGGACTCTCCCTTAGTCTAGGCTGAGACAGGGACAGCCCTGACCCTGTATTCTGGACACAGACACATCAATAGTTGTAAGAGCCAGAATAATCGCAACTCTTCAGTGAGTTCAGTTTCATTTTTCTCAAAATAGAAATATTACCAGGAGAGAGTTGGGTTTTCTTTTTCAGTTTCTATTTTGCATCCACAGTGCATATTCTGACACTACCCCGGCTGCCAGAGCAGCTGGTACATCGTGTCATGAACCCATTATACAAAGCCACTGGCTGGATAGATTTCCAAAGAGTAGAACAATAGTTCCGGGCATTTCACAACACAGCTATAGCCTGCTTGCCCCCAACCTGCTACCCGTATAGTAAGATTTAAACACTTCTGTCCAATAGTTTTCTTGAATGCAGATTCAATACAAACAACAAACCCTACAATGTTCCTAGTTTCCTTCTGCAGTCGTTCTTGTACATCTAACATGCATTTCTATAAATACATACTAGAACTGGTAACTCCTGAATGACACCTAAAAGTAAGGGTTTCCAATCGGGATAGCTTTGGCTGTGTGTCCCGATAAAAGGGCAGAGGATTGTCAACGAACCTAGCTGTTGCTTGCACCCACCCCTATGAATACAAAGCCTACCATAAATAATGCTATCTCCAGGATGGAACTACCTGTCGTGGAGAATAGGTTTCACTCGTGCTCTGTGTAATTTCCCGGCCTCAGAGACGCCCGGTGCTGTTACCTCTTGTCCTCTTGGGTCTAGGCACACGGTAACCCCTTTGCGATCAAGGGTTTGAATAAGGAAAAGGCAAAGAAAGTAGCTGTCCTCCATCGTCACGAACCTCCGTGGCTGCGTATTGCAATGTGCAGGTGCTGGATACCGGGGCGACCCGAGGGATTTTAAATGTTGCCGTGCTCAGGGAAGCCCACAACTTGCATGGGTTTGGCTTAGGTTAGTGATCATGATGGACGGATGGTGGATGGACAGAGGAGCTAAAGCTCCAGAAAAGGCAACATTAAAGATTTCCCTTCTGGTCTCTTTGGTTAGTGATTTCAGCTCTCGAGTATGATGAAAAACTAGTGTGTACTTATCACATGCCAGGCGTTATTCTGAGGACATCTCATGCTTTCACCCATTTGATGCTTACAACACCATTACGAGTTGGTAGGAGTAGTGGGATCCCCATTTCACAGGAGAACAAACTAGTGCACAGGGAAACGTTCAATAATTTCCAGCATCACAGCATATACGTGGAGCCCGGGTTCAAATCCAGACAGGTGACATCAGAGCCCACAGTTCCAATCATTTAGTCATTCGTTCAGCCTCTACCCTTTGAATGCCTGCCATGTGCTGGGTATTATTGCAGGGACTGGAGATTCGGTGGTGAAGAAAACCAACACAAACCCCAACCCTTACAGGGGTCTGTGGGCCACACTGGTGATAAGGGCGGGCAGAGTGAGGATGGGCTAACATTACAGTAATGAAGCAGGGTGCTTGGTGCTTGATACGTGTATGCATCCTTCTCCACGCTGGGCTGCCTTGATGTCAGCTGATCTAGGAGATCACAACAGTCACAAAGAGGAAGTTCTGACTCACTGCAGGGTGGGGCCGCGGGGGTGCTATAGGCTTGGCCCTTACTCAAGGTTCATTTTCCCTAGGAGTCTTGCCAGTTTCACTTTCCAGTTTCAGTTTCTCTTTCCTCAAGCCAACTGCGGGAGAAAGCGAGGTAAAGGAACCAGGTAATGCTTCCATATATAGGTCTCCTTAGCATCTCTCTGAGGCAGAGGAGGAAGATTTCTGGAGAGCACAGTGGCCTGAGCTGCAGCCTTTCAGAACAGTTGAGAAGTGCCCCGTGATCATGAGGTAAAGATTCGCCTGCTCTGATCGTGTTGAAAATGTCCAATCAATCTTGTTGTGGAATGCAAATCCTATACAGCCATGCTCCTGAAACACGAGTTCCCGATTTGTTTTGCTTTAGTGTTTGCCTGTAGCCTTGCTGCGCATCTGTCTGTAGTCTGTCTGTGTTTGTCTTACCGAAGCTGGCTGGCTTATTTCTGTTATTTTCTGCCCCACGCAGTCAAGCTTTGTTAGGGCATCTCTCCCGGGGAAGCTGACAGCTGAGGTCCAGAGGAGGGAGGGAGTGGGGGAAAGGCAGAGAGAGAGAGATGCTTTATCAGGCAGGTGTTTCATGTAAAGATGGATCTGGGGGAATTGCTCCTGTAGACTCTCTTTTGTTTTGAAAGGATTAAGTGGGGGCTTTTAATAGGATTCTTATTTAACGAACAATCTCTTTTGGGCAGATATTGTTAAAATGTACTCTGGGTAGCAACCCCAGCTCATGCTAAGCTAGATTTTACTTTTAATGTGCTCATTCATCTCAGATTTGTATTAGGGCTGGTAAAATGTATTCATTCACTCAATAGAAATATATTTTACCTCCAAATGCTACTGATTAGCTAGAGTCCTTCTCTCTGAAGTATGAATTGGAGGTAGGGTGCTTGGAGAAAATAGCCCCCACCTCAAAAATGCTCTCACACCTCAGAAACATAAGATTTCCTGGGAAGGAAGAAGGGTAGGAAGGGAGATTTCTGTTTTCTCCAGCGTGAGGGCGGGGTGAACAGACTAGATGCCTATGCCTCAGGCCTGGGAGCTCCAGAATCTGGAGACACCCACCCCAGCACTTACTTCCTAGGGGATACACTGCCCTCCTTCTATAAGTTTCCTGCTCTCTCTTCTTGAAATGGTATTTTTTTCTGCTCCTCTACATGTCTGTCTGATAAGAAAGAGAAAGATTTGATCTATTTCCAGATGTCTGTTTGAGAGTAACTCAGAATATTTAGAAATATTTCTTAGAACTTTAGTGTGGTCTCTCTTAGAGTCTTCCCCTTAAGAACACAGACCCATCAGTATCTCTCCTAATTGTCTTTGGTCCCTTAGCTATGGGCACTGTCACCAGGCACTGGCCCTGCACTCTAAGGTAGTGGTTCTCTAATTTGAGCATGCATGAGATCTAACTGGAGGGCTTGCTGAAGACCATTCCTGGGCTCAAGCCCCCACTTCAGATTCGGATTTGGTAATCCTAGGTTAAGGTCCAAGGATGTCCATTTCTAACTGCTCTAAGACACTGGTAACGGCATTGGCTCTGAGCCCAATAAACAACCATCACCGTGGCTTTCATCCAGACCAGAAGCAGGGGAAGAAAGTGTTGTATGTATACAGTTGGTGCTTCTAGAGGTATCAGGAGCATAATTTTCACAAGTCTGAATCCAGGAAGCAAGTGTCTGGAACCAGCTTCTGATTCACTGGTAGAAATAAAAGCCCATAATCACGCAGTGAAATTGGATGTTTTTGAATGGCTGCTCGAAGGGATTTTACCTAAGTGTGTATAGTAAGTGCCTCTCTCCTGCAAATGCACAATTGACCATATGCTTTATATGTTCGCAATAATTTCAACTGTATTCACTCTGTTTCTTTCATAGAATGAGAAAGCTGCTAAAGAGCTTACGTGCTAAGGGAATCTTCCTGAAACCTTATTGAGAAGGAAAATAGATCAGGTCGGACGTGAACTTTTCAAGGGAAGGCTGCTGTCATTACAGTGACAGAAACCACACCAGGCACTCTCCTGGGCTCACACACATATATATGTGCGTGCGCGTGTGCACACACACACACATACACACACACACACACACACACACACACACACACACACACATCAACCCCCATATTACATCAAGAGGCTCAGACATCCTGGCTTTTCACTAAGACCTATCCAGGGCTTTGAAAGGACAGAGGGTCCTTCCCCAAGCAGGAACTCCTACCCATTTTCCTTCATCTCTTCTGTTTATTCTACCTGGGGTAGTTGAGTCTTCATCTGATTCAAGTAACAGAAATGAACAGGGACTGATTTAAAGTTCCTGGAAGGGCTCACAGGACCCACACACATGACTAGAGCCAGCCACTGTTCTAGAGGGCCAGAACAGGACAAAGGAGAGCTTGGGAGCCCCAGAGTCTCTGTCCTGTGCATGTGTATCCAGTCACAGCCACTCCATTGTGTGCTGCAGATCGTGGACACCATGACACCTCCAGTGTGCACAGTGCTCTCTTTGACTCCAGAAAACCAGCTCCCTTGCACTTCCATTTCCAGCTTCCACTTGAGTTTGGGTGCCCAGCCCTGATCTAGTCATCAAATTGGGGGGTGGGGGTGGGGGAGGGTATCAAAAGTGAAAGATAGGGGACAGGAAGAAAATGGAGGAATACAATCTTCCATTTGTACAACATTTCAACAGCGGTATTTGCCACGTTATGTAACTTCCAAGATATTTACTGCTTGTCTATGTCAGAATTCATAACATTTAGAATATCAGCTCCTCATAAAAGGGTTAATTAACATATACCCTGAAGAAAAAAAAATTTTTTTTAAGTGAGAAAGAGCAACATTTCAGGGACTCCAATACATAGGCAATGCAGAGAAACGATTTGGGGCAGTTGATGATTTTTAACCTTCTCATCGCTGAAGTTATCTAAGATGGGGTTTTGGGGTGGAGAGTTTTTATTTTATTTTATATTTTATTTTATTTTATTTTATTCCATTCTATTCCATTCCATTCCATTTGAAAGAACTAACACTGAAGGGAATGGAAAATTCTTCCAGAAGAGTTTCAAGAGTACCTTAAGGGAAAAGGAGCATTTCCCATAACAGAAGATGCTAGCTGTCTTCTGAGCCTCCTCCCAGAGCTGCACTTCTAACACCATGAGTGAAAGCAAACCATAGGAGAGGAAAAATAAAATTTCCAAAGATAATTAAAGCAACAAATGCAAAATTTTTAATAGACCAACACAATGGGAGATGTTAAGAAAAGAAATCTCCAGACTAAGAAATAGAGGTGGGGGTGGAGGGGAGAAAAAAATGATTATATTTTATTCCAAAATAAAAGTTTAAAACATTGCTAGCATATATAATAAAATTAAGGGGTAGAATAATACAAAAGCAGAAGAAGTAAGAATTTAGAATTATTGAAATACAATTTAAATGGTTAAAATGTAAAAGTGCAGATAAAATGAGGACAGAGAATGCTGAATTAATAAAAAGACAAGAAAGGGGCACCTGGGTGGCTCAGTTTGTTAAGCATCTGACTTCAGCTCAGGTCATGATCTCACAGTTTGTGAGTTTGAGCCCCGTGTCGGGCTCTGTGCTGACAGCTCAGAGCCTGGAGCCTGCTTCGGATTCTGTGTCTCCCTCTCTCTCTGCCCCTCCCCTGCTCATGCTCTGTCTCTCTCTTTCAAAAATAAACATTAAAAAAATAGTAATAATAGTAATAATAATAGTAATATAATAAAATAAAAAGACAAGACAAAGCCAATGGGATTAAAAAAAAGTTTGGATAAACAAAGAAAATCAATTAAGGATATATGGAAAACTTAAATAATAAGATAGGCTATAGAAAGGAATAATGCTAAAAAGGACAGACGAAGAACTAAGGAACTAAAACTACAGGGGACAAAATGCAGCTGAACTTCAGAGGGATAATAAGATTAAAATCAAGCCGGCAAAACATTAAAAGAATAGTCCATTCTAAAGCTAACATCTTCAAAACACGGAAGTAAATGCTAGGTAAGATGAACAGAAACATAAAGTAATCAAATAGCCTTTCTTCAAAACCGCATCAGGTCCACCGTGGGCTGGAATCCCTTCCCCCAGGCTTGACCCAGCACTACCTGACGGAAACCACCTTGTTCAGGGAAACCCAGCCCCGGGCTCAGAGCATCCCTCCCCCAACTCCACCACTGCCCTCTCCCTAATTCCTCTGCCGCCCAGTCACCCAATCCCTGAGTCTCTGTGCATTTAATGCATAGGCCAAAATATAGAAAGAAACAAACAGGAAATATTGTTCTCTTTTGAACGGGGTGAACACCCTTGAGGAGGAGAGGAGAGTTGTGTCTGCCCTGCTCCTGGAGAATCCGTGCTGTGTCTCAAAGTGTCCATCTCTCTGTTTCGCCCTCCAGTGAGACCACCAGAAACACCTTGGAGAGTTGTCTGCGGCAACTTAAATGCCATTTCACGTGGAACTTGGTGGAGGGAGGAAAGTCGTTGGATGACTTTGAAGACGAGGTATGTAACACGACGGAGTTCCAGAACAACGAATTCAAAGCCACGGTGTTCAACATACTGGCCTACATAAAACACCGCAGAGGCCACGATGAGGCCGCCCTGGGGTGCCTACAGAGGGCTGAGGAGCTGATCCAGCGGGAGCACGCGGAGCAGGCAGACATCAGAAGTCTGGTCACCTGGGGAAACTACGCCTGGGTCTACTACCACCTGGGCAGACCCGCAGACGCTCAGATGTACGTGGACAAGGTGCGACGGGTGTGCGAGAAGTTCCGCAGCCCCTACAGAATCGAGAGTCCTGAGATGGACTGTGAGGAGGGGTGGGCCCGGTTACAGTGTGGAGGAAAGCACAACGAGAGGGCCAAGGTGTGCTTTGAGAAGGCTCTGGAAAGGAATCCCCGGAACGCAGAATTCAGCTCTGGCCTGGCCATCGCGAGCTACCGTCTGGACACCTGGCCGCTGCCTCAGGATCCCGTCGACCCTCTGAGGCGGGCCATTCAGCTGAATCCTGACAACCGGTATGCGAAAGTGCTCTTGGCTCTGAAACTTCAGGGGATGAAGGAAGAAGGTGAAGGAGAGAGGCTTGTGGAGGAAGCTTTGGAGGGGGCCCCGTGTGCAACCGACGTGCTCTGTGGAGCAGCGAAGCTGTTTAAAAGAAAAGGAGCCCTAGACAAAGCTATCGAACTGCTTCTAAAGGCTCTAGAAGGCATGCCCAACAATGCCTACCTGCATTACTACGCTGGGTGCTGCTACAGGGCAAAAGTCCTCGATATCCTACAGGACACAGGAAAGAATGGCGTGTCCTGGAGAAGAGAAAAGTTACAGGAAGCCATTGAGCAAGCTGTGTATCATTTGAAGAGAGTGGAGGAGGCCGATACAAACCACCCCTGTGTCTGCTCCTATCTGGCCTGCCTCTATGCACAAGCAGGTCAGTACGACGAAGCAGAGTGCTACTTCCAAAAGGAATTCTGCAAAGAGCTTTCTCCCGTAGCCAAACAAGTCCTCCACCTGCGCTATGGCAACTTCCAGCTCTACCAGCTGAAGAGCGAGGACAGAGCCATCCACCATTTCATACAGGGTGTGAAAATAAAGCATGACTCAAAGGAGACAGAAAAGATGAAGAATAAGCTGCAAAAAATTGCCAGTGTCAGGCTTTCTAAAAACGGGGCGGATTCCGTCGCTTTGCACCTCTTGGAGTTTCTTCAGGAGCTGGGTACAGAGATGCGGCCAGCAGAGGAAAAGTATGAGAGGCATTTGGATTCTGGAAGCTTCCTCCCTTCAGCATCTTCCCCTGAGGAATGAGGAATCAGGATATGGTGCCCGTGGGATGGTGACGGGAAGGGAAGCAGAAACCCCTCCACCAAGTAGTTCGTGTTCAAGATACTTCTCAACTGGTATGGCGTAGGCCTGGACCGAGCCACTGGCCACCAGTCTGGACCAGGTTTACAGAGGAACCCACTGCGTAGAGTGTTTACACATGGATCACTCAGGCTGTTCTGAGACAGGGACTAGATTGGAGTAGGGGGGGTGGCCCTGGGACTTGGTAAGAGGGCTAGTTCCGAATTGACCTCCTGGGAGCACTATGCATTGTGACATTCCCTTAGTCATCCTCCCTGGGTGATGCTTTGGGTTTTTCTTTATGTTTATATAAAGCAGCCAGATTCCTCACATCTGTAACACTGTGGTCCATTTTTTGTAATGTTTTTCCACCCTTAGATCCTATACGGTTTGGCCCTGCATAGACACCAAAGTGCTGTTTCCATTCAAAGGCTGGGGCACCAAAGCCTACGTAGGGCTGGGTGTCTCTTCTCCCCCACTTCTGCCTCCTTCCCCCAGACAGTCTTCCATCTAGACTGTCCTATACAACCTGAGTTCAACTGTCCCATTAACTGAATTGGGAACGTAGTTTGAAGAAAAGAGAGCAGAGAACAGGTTGAATTTAGAAGGAACACACCCAGGACAAGCCATGGGATCAGGCAATCACAGTACAAGGGTTTTGAGAGGCACGTGGGGAGGTTTCGCCTCCATTCCACCCTCCCCGTAACACAGCACGTGAAGAATAAAAAAAGGGATTGTGCGCAAATGCTAGAAACCAAAATAATACATTTCTCTAAAACGTGTGGAAAAATAAATATCACACCAGTAGGGACAGGGATCGAGTAGGCAAAAGAGAGAAAGAGAGAATGCTGGTTTGTCACTGTAGACCGTAATCCTATGGAGAAAATTTTCATTTTCTTGGCCATTATTTGGAAAATTTCCTTGTAAGATGAAGACGTGTTTTGTTCAAAAGTGCCCAGGTTCAAGGTGATGGGAAAGTAGCAGAACAGAAGGCTCCTTTGGAAGCCAAGGACCTAGAGAAAGGTCTTGTCAGATGACATCAATAATGGAGGGGTTTTCCCCCGACTAGACGTTTTTATATTAGGTGATATAAAACTGCTTTTCACCCTGAAAATCTTCAAGGAAACCACAAAATTCATGATTTGCTTGGGGTGACTGGGGTTTTCTAGGTAAATACTGAATGCCCCATGACATCAGGGTCCATGTGAACCAAAACAAAGTCGGTTGACCCAGCCTGAGACCATCAGTCACCCTCTGGGTTGGAAAAGATTTGCCTGTTCCGATTAATTTAAATTTAAATGGCAGTTACCAGGGGTTGGGGTTTGGGGGAATAGGAGAGATGTTTAAGGGTACAAACTTACAACTGATTAATAAGAAAGTACTGGAGATCTAATGTGTAGTATAGTGACTATAGATAACAATATCGTATTATAATCATCAAACTTGCTAAGAGGCTAGATCTTAATTACTCATACCACAGAAAAGAAATGATAAATATATGACATGATAGAGGTAGTAACTATTGCTACAATCATATTATGGTATATAAATGTGTCAAATCAACCTTAAAGCTGCAGTGTTATATGTCAAGTGTATTTCAACAGATTTAAGTATATTTAACATTTTTACTAAGAAATGAAAACATTATATAAACTTCAAGGTTTTTTTAAATGAAAAATTACAACTTTGGGTGATGGGCATTGAGGAGGGCACTCGTTGGGATGAGCACTGGGTGTTGTAGGTAAGCAATGAATCACGGGAATCTAGAGCACGCTCTATACACTGTATGTTAGCCAATTTGACAATAAATTATATTTAAAAAAATTGCAACTATATAACAACACTTTTCATGTTATCTTCTGCATTAAACATAGATTGTTGTGGGGGCACCTAGGTGGCTCAGTTAGGCGTCCAACTCTTGATTTCAGCTCAGGTCATGATCTCACGGTCGTGGGATTGAGCCCCGTGTCGGGCTCCGAGCTGAGCACACAGCCTGCTTGGGATTCTCTCTCTCTCTCCCTTTCTCTCTCTGTCCCTCCCCCACTAATGCTCACTCACGAGCTCTCTCTCTCTCTCAAAATAAATAAATTTAAAAAACAACAGTGTTGTGTGCACTTGAGATCACTGGTATGCAGAGCATCGATTCTTGAATAAAGCAATAGATTTAATTAATAAATAACTTAGAGGTGATGGAATATAAAGGGGGGGCGGTTTCTGGTTTTTTTTCGAAATTTGCTGCACCTTAAGTCTTCCAGACCCAGCTACCGATTAACGGAATGTCATGCGGGTTACGAACTATATATAACCCAGATTGGTCTAACATTCTAACCACTGAATAGTACAGGCTTTTTTCCCCTCCACCTTAAGAATCCAGGACTTCAGCTTACACCCTGACCCCCACCACCATGCACCCTCATGCACACAAACACCCTACCCCCACACTCTGCCAGAGGGTGGGCTCCCTCTCTTCTTTCCGTTATATCTTGTTAACACCACGTGCTGCCATCCGCATTCTCTCTCCTCTTCTGACCTCCTTTACGGGAAATGACTGTCGCCCATTCTCTTTTATGCTCCATCCTGGAGGCAATCTAAATGGCTGTTGGAGAGGTTTTCCTATTAATTAAAGAATAGAAAGAGACAAAAGGCCCCGAAGTCTCTTGTTTTCCGAGAGGCCTCTAGTGGAAAATACAACTCACACCAGCTGCAACGGTAAACTCATTCCACTGGACTGAATTGAACAAGCGTACATCTCAGGGAAAGGTTTGGCTTCCTTATTATTGGATCTGGTGCTTGGGGAGGAAGGGCAGGGGTGCTCTGAGTGGAAGGTAAGATGGGCAGGTAGGCCAACCTTGAGAGAGGACCACTGGCGTCTGTGGAGTGCCAAAGAAGGTATACTGGGTGCACACCATCTTGTCCAGGCAAGTGACGCCAGCAAAACCAGTGCTTGGATCCTTTCAGGATCCTGAAAGGACACAGGTGGAAAGAACAGGGAAGAGATATAACGTGTTATACTCAATTTTTATTTGAGGACTTAACGCTGACAGAAATGATTAGAAAACAATAGACAAAATTATGTTGGTTGCTCATGTTTCCTGAAATCTCGCTGTCCAGGGACAACAAATGGAGCCATGTTATTTGGAATGAGTCAAAACTCCCTGACTCTTAACCACATTTCTCAGTGCAGGGCATGTGACTCCCCTCGGATACCCACCCAGCTAATTCGAGGAGGCATCTCACGGGTGTCGAGGAACAAGCCTGACAGAATTTTCTAATCATGTCTGTTATTCATATTGTTCCCACACCTACATGCACTAACGTCCTCTGCTCACAAAAGTGCCTCGATATATCGCCTCTGGTTGCCACCTTGAGAGCTTCCTGATATCCTGCCAAAGATGTTCTCACCTGTGTTAGTGCCCGTGAAGGAGTAAGGAGAATTCCTCTCATCCGTCTGGGTGTTAAGCAATACTGAGTATTTGCCAGCATTAGAGTCTTCAGTGGAAGGTTCGTCAGCTTCTGCTCATAGCCCCTTTTTCCATAGAGCTGAGAGACAGCCCCCAGGGGCAGCAGACCTTGAGTCATGCTCCATTTTTATCTTCCTTCCTACCTCATGTCAACAGATTTTCACAACCTGCATCCAGTGCAACTAGAAACATTGGAAGGGTCCAAACCCTGAAGATAAACTCAGGTAAAACTGTAAGGTCCCTACTGTGTGCACAATCGACCTTGGACGCCAACCTGGGAAATGTGGATTCCACCCAGAGACGATATGCTCCTCTCTCCCTCCTTCCTCTACCATTTCCCTCATCACTTAGTTTTAGGAACGGAGTAATTAGGATTGACAAGTAAGTATGGTTTACAGTGTAATTGTTCATTGCTGGTGACCTGTAGCTTCTTGGGAGGCTGTGACACACTAAGGGTGTCTGGGTGGCTCAGTCAGTTAAGCAGCCGACTCTGGATCTCAGCTCAGGTCTCGATCTCAGGGTCTTGAGTTCAAGCCCTGTGTTGGGCTCCACACTGGGTGTGGAGCTTACGTGAAAAAAGAAAAAAAGAAAAGAAAAGAGAAAAAGAAAGAAAAAAGGGAAACTAACTAAAATCCTTAGTATAAAACAGTACAGCGACTCGGACAAACAGTTCCGCAGTTCCTCAAATGGTTAAACATAGACTTAGCATACAGCCCAGTGATTCCATTCCTATATACCCAAGAGAAATGAAAACACATTCACATAAACTTGGACGTGAATGTTCATGGCAGCATTATGCATAATAGCCAAAAAGTAGATTCATCAACTGATAAATCGGCATATTAAATATGGTATATCCTTACAGTGGATTATTACTCAGCAATAAAAAGTGTGGCACTTATTACGATTATTGCAAATAAATGTAGTACTGATACATGCTCCAACATAGATGAACCTTGAAAATATTATGGTAAGTGAAAGAAGCCAATCACCAAAGGTGTATTAATATGAAATGTTCACAGAAGGAAAATCTATAGAGATGGAACGTGGATAGTGGCTGCCTAGGGCTGGGGTGAATGGCAGAATCACAGGTGACAGCAAAGGGGCATGGACTTTTCTTTTGCAGGGAATGAGAATCTTCTAAAATTTACTGCAGGGATGGTTGCACAGCTCTGTGAAATGGTGAAAGCTTTTGAACTGTACCCTCTAAGTGAGTCAATTGTACAGTATATGGATTATGTTTCAATATAACTGTTAAAAAATTCATAATAGCCAAAAAGTAGATTCCTTAACTGATGAATTGACTCTTGTTCCAAATGAATATAAAGAAAGCAAGCTTTTCTTTCATTGCCTTCTATTTTTAGCCACTAGGTTTGTTTTCATTGTATTGTACCCTTCGTATGACTAGCATTTTAAATACTGTTGCTGCTTCACTGCTTGTGTACTCCACAGATATGTTGGGAGAAATCCTGCAGCCTATTGTCTGAGTAGAGTATGAAAATCTGGTCTTTATCATTTTGATATTTATTTCTTTATTTGTTTATTTATTTAGAAAGAGAGCATGAGTGGGGGGCCAGAGCAGAGGGAGAGATTGAATCCCAAGCAGGCTCCATGCTGATGGTGCAGAGCCTGATGCAGGACTTGATCCCACCAACTGTGAGATCCTGACCTGAGCCGAAATCAAGAGTCAGATGCTCAACTGACTGAGCCACCCAGGTGCCTTTATTTATTTATTTATTTATTTATTTATTTATAGAGTATTTTACTTTGTTTTTAAGTTTATTTTATTTTGAGACAGAGAGAGACAGAGTGCAAGCGGGTGAGGGGCAGAGAGAGAGGGAGAGAGAGAAACCCAAGCAGCCTCCATGCTGTCAGTGCAGAGCCTCAGGTGGGGCTCAGACTCATGAACCGTGAGATCATGACCTGAGCCAAAATCAAGAGTCAGACGCTTAAATGAGTGAGCCACCCAGGTGCCCCAGAGAGCATTTTACTTTAAAACACCTGTGCCAAACAACCATTCATGGGCAAACTGGCACAAAAGAAGGGTCCAAATGGAGAAGGAAATTTGACTTGGTGTAGAAATCTAGGTCTACATGGGTACAGATTTAAGAGGACTGTGAATTTCTTAATATGCAGGATGTTATTCAACCATATGCGATGGGTACAAATACTGTACTGCTTCATAAGTAATTCTTGAGCCAGGAATTAGAATAAGAAAGAGAAGAAGAAGGTAGGCAGCCAGCACCACTGTACTTGGAAAATAACTCTTTCTTAGATAAGAGTCCATTGTATTCAAGCAGACAGGAAGGCTTTGACCAGAAAAGGAAAAGTTGCCTTTTCCCTAATCTAACCACTTCATTGCTCAGCCCCTCCCAGCCCCTCCAAACCCATGTGCGGCTCTCAAGTCAGTACCCTCACAACACGGAAACTTGCACCGTACAACCTCCCTTCTCTTTCAGCAAAGAAGGTAAGACATAGAGACCCGTTGCTCCTGGGCTGGATGCTTAGGGTGTACAAGCCTAAGCCAGGGTTAAGATCTGCCAGGGTTAAGCACCACATTCTGAGCAACAGAGATGCTATGTGTTCTCTTAAAAATTTACATTTTTGGGGGCGCCTGGGTGGCTCAGTCGGTTAAGCGTCCGACTTCGGTTCAGGTCATGATCTCGCGGTCCGTGAGTTCAGGCCCCGCGTCGGGCTCTGTGCTGACAGCTCAGAGCCTGGAGCCTGTTTCGGATTCTGTGACTCCCTCTCTCTGACCCTCCCCTGTTCATGCTCTGTCTCTCTCTGTCTCAAAAATAAATAAATGTTAAAAAAAAATTTAAAAAAATTTACATTTTTGTTTGTCTATGACATGTGAGGCCCTCTAAGGCACAGGGTTGAAGCCAAGGGCCCCTTCTACCTGGGTGTAAGGGTATGACACCTCTTATCGTATCACAAGTATTTGTACCATTTATAAAGGTATGCCACTTTATTACTACCAGGATAACAGATTGTTAAGGAAGACAACCAATCAGAATTACAGACTTTTCCAAGTTGCAGGTTACTTTCCCTAGATACAACAATAATCTCTGGGCTCGAGATATCTCCTGATATGCCTGCTGTTGGAAAAACCATATGCCAGCTTTGTTACACAAGCATCTCTTCTTTCTGTAGTTGCAGAATGGAGGGAGCCTTTCTCCTATCCAACTGACCATTCCTTCATCAAATCAGCCATAAGAACTATGGTCCCTAGGTTTTTATGTATATACACATCATGACCAAGAAATTTTAGAAAAACTTTTTAAAAATCTCTCAGGATAATATCACTCCTTCAAGACTTGAAGCATAAATACATGAACTTATCAGACAGGCATGAAACATTATTACATGGGTCACTATTCCCATTTTACAGCTGAGAAAACTAAAGGATTGCCTGAGACCTCAGAGAGCTAAACTGCACTCCCAGGCGTGGCTTCCTGTATTTAGCGTGGGGCAAGAAGGAAATTTAGACTCAGTGATTTGACTAATGGTTAATCAATCCCACAGCTAGTAAACTGAACACACAAAATTAACCCAGGTCTCCAGTTGCAAATTGTCTCCCAGGAGTAAATTTACTGGAAGAAACTACTTTTCACAGAATATTTCTGGATAGTCGTTCGCATCATGAGGTCCCAGAAATCCCTACATCAGAATCTCCTGCACACTGCTATTAAAAATGCAGTTTCTGGGAATTCTGGTCCAAGATGGCAACGTAGGAAAACCCTGAACTGGCTTCTTCTACCAGGGCACACCAAATCACACCCATCAATAGAACAATTTTCCCCTGAAGTACTGAGGGCTGACTGAACAGCTACTGAACAACCAAAGATAGAGAAAATGGCCAGAGAGACGGAGACATCATAAGGAAGGGAACCCTGACCACCAACGCTGCCAATGGCAGTGGGGAGGGAATGTACTGAAGGACTGAGGACAGATCCCCCTGTCCTGGGGCTTAGTCTCTTAACATATAAGAGACAACACAAGACTACTGCCAAGTAGTGGAGGAGCTGCAGGAACACTCTCCAGGTCAGAGGGACTGGATAACGACATGGTCTACGTTCCCATCCACCTTAAAAGCCCAGATCAGAGTATGGGCACCATAACAGGCAGGTCCAGTGGTCACAGGGAGTTTGCAACCTCAGTGAGCACAGGATCCACAAGCCCACACCAGCCCTGGTCTCACTGGGACAGAAAATAAGCCAGAGGTGAGAAAGGCCAAGTTGGTTAAGCGTCCGACTCTTGATCTTGGTTCAGGTCATGATCGCATGGTTCGTGGGTTTGAGCCCCACATCAGGTTCTGTGCTGATAGCACAGAGCCTGCTTAGGGTTCTCTCTCTCCCTCTCCCTCTGCCCCTACTCCGCTCGTGCTCTCTCTCTTTCTCTCTCTCTTAAAAGCAAACAAACAATAGATAAAAAGGCTGAGGAGCTGTGGGGATGCTCCCTCCCCTCCACCTTACAAGCCCAGAGTGGAACAGAGTCTGGAAAGCATAAGTGGTGCGTCCAGTCATCACAGAGAGCTTGTGACCTCAGCAACCCCAGTGTCCACAAGCCCACATCAACCTCTGTGGTGCTGGGAGACAGAAAATAAACCATGCTGTATTTTTTTTTTAATTTTGTTTTGGTTTTAATTAATTTTTATTTTCTTATTTTTTATTTTTTTAAATTTGTCCCATTTTGTTTTAATTTTGTTCTTTTTGGTTTTGTTTTTTCCTTCTCATTCATTTTTTCTTTTCTGCTTTTTTCTCTATTTTGTTTTCCTTTCTTTTATCTTTCCATTATCATCATCATCATCGTCGTCATCAATCATCACTATTACTATCATTACTTTCTTCTTTCTGTAAAAAGCCACTGTTTAAAAGAATAACTAGCATTTACAGCCACAGCTTCAGCCAGCCAGCAGTCACCACATACACAATCTACACAGGGAAAACCTTTCACAAGACAAATTTAGGAGAAGTAGCCATTCAACCTAATCCACAGAAATAAACACAGAAAGCCAACCAAAAGGGGGAGCCTGAGGAATATGCTGCAAAAGAAAAAACAAAAGGAGAACAAGAAAAAATATCAGAAAAATAATTAGCTGAAACAGAGATAAGAAATATGCCTGATAAAGAATTTAAAGTAATGATCATAAAGATGCCCACTGGGCTGGAGAAAAGAGTGGCAAAACTCAGTAAGACCTTCAATAAAGAGATGGAAAATATTAAAAAGAACCAGTCAGAGCTGACGAATACAAGAACTGAAATAGAACACACACGAAAACACTAGAGGGAATCAGCAGTAGATTAGAGGAGGCAGGAGAGTGTATCAGCCATCTGGAAGACAGGGTAATGGAGAACACAGGGGCTGAACAGCAAAAAGAAAAAAAGAATTTTAAAAACAAGGAATCAATTAAGAGATCTCTTGGACAACATCAAGTAAACAAACATTCACAGTATAGGGTTCCCAGAAGAAAAGAGAGAGAAAAGTGTAGAAAATTTACTTGCAGAAATAATAACTGAAAACTTCCCTAACCTAAAGATGGAAATAGACATCCAAATCCAAGAATCACAGAGAGTTCCAAGCAAGAGAAACCCAAGAAGGTCCACATCACCATACGTAATAATTAACACATCAAAGATTGAAGATAAAGAGAGACTCCTAAAAGCAGCTAGAGAGAAACAAAAAGGTACCTACAAGGGATAAACTATAAGGCTATTAACTGATTTTTCAGTAGAAATTTTATAGGCCAGAAGGGAGTGGCATTATATATTCAAAGTACTGAAAGAAAACAAACCCCTACAACCAAGAATACTCAAGGTTATCATTCAGATTTGAAAGTGAGATAAAGAGTTTCCCAGACAAACAAAAGATAAAGGAGTGTATCACCACTAAACCATCCTAAGAGGCAATGTTAAAGGGACTTCTTTAAGTGGAAAAGAAATGGGGGCACCTGGGTGGCTCTCAGTTGGTTAAGTGTCCGACTCTTGGTTTCAGCTCAGGTCATGATCTCCTGGTTCATGAGTTCAAGCCCTGCAGTGGGATCTGTGCTGACAGTGCAGAACCACCTTAGGATTCTCTCTCTGTCTCTTCCTCATCTCTCTCTCTCTCTCAAAATAAATAAATAAGCTTTTTTTTTTAAGTGGAAAAGAAATGGTCATAATTAGACATTAGAAAATTATGACTAAAAGAGGTAAAGTATGACAACATATACATAAAATGTGGAAAAGGGAATAAAAGGGGAAGAGAAGGTAAAATAGAAAAAGAAAGTTTTTTTTTCAGAATGTGTTTGAATTTAAATGACCATCAAATTAATATAAAATGTTATTTACTTAGGATGTTATACATGAACTTCATGGTAACCAGAACCCGAAAACCTGTGACAGATATGGAAAAAATAAAGATAAACACAGCACAATAGAAACTCATCATCCACAAAGAAAGAGATCAAGATAAGAAGAAAGGTACAAAGCAAATCTACAAAAACACCCAGAATAAAAATTTTAATATGGCAATAAGTAAAGACCTGTCAATAATTTTTTTAAATGGAAATGGCTGAGGGGCACCTCTCTGGCTTAGTCAGTGTGACTAAGCATGTGACTCTTGATCTCAGGGCTGTGAGTTCAAGCCCCATGTTGGGTATAGAAATTACTTGAGTGTAAATGGCCTAAATGCTCCAATCAAAAGACATGGGATGGGAGAATGGATAAAAAAATAAATAACAAAAAAAAAAACAAAAACAAAAAAACAAGACCCATCTATGCTGCCTATAAGAGACTCACCTCAGACCTAAAAACACATACAGATTGAAAGGGAAGGGATGGGAAAACATTCACCTTGCAAATGGAAGAAAAAAAAGCTGAGGTAGCAATACTTCTATCAGACAAAACAGACTTTATTTTTTTTTTAATTTTTTTTGTTAACGTTTATTTATTTTTGAGACAGAGAGAGACAGAGCATGAACGGGGGAGGGGCAGAGAGAGAGGGAGACACAGAATTGGAAGCAGGCTCCAGGCTCTGAGCCATCAGCCCAGAGCCTGACACGGGGCTCGAACTCATGGACCGTGAGATCGTGACCCGAGCTGAAGTCAGACGCTTAACCAACTGAGCCACCCAGGCGCCCCCCAGACAAAACAGACTTTAAAACGAAGACCATAACAAGACAAAGAAGGGTATTACATAATGATAGAGGGATCAATCCAACAAGAGGATACAATAACTGTAAATATCTACACACCCAACACTGGAGCACCTAAATACATTAAGCAAATATTAATGGACATGAAGAGAGAAATTGATGGTAATAAAATAACAGTAGGGGACTTTAATAACCCACTTACATCAAAGGATAGAACATCCAGACAGAAAACCAATAAGGAAACAATGTCTTTGAATGACACATTGGACCAGATGGACATAACACATATATAGAAGGTATTCCATCCAGAAACAACAGAATACACATTCTTTTCAAGTGTACTTGGAACGTTCTCCAGAATAGATTACATATTAGGCCATAAAACCAGCTTTAATCAGTTTAAGAAGACTGAAATCATACCATGAATCTTTTCCAACCACAACGGTATGAGACTAGAAATTAATCACAAGAAAAATACAGGAAAAAACACAAACATGTGGAGAGTAAATAATATGACACTAGACAATGAATGGGTGAGCAAAGAGATTTTAAGAAGAGATAAAAAAAATACGTGGAGACAAATGAAAGTGAAAACACAATGGTCCAAAATCTTTGGGACAAAATGAAAGCAGTTCTAAGAGAGAAGTATATAGAAATACAGGCCTACCTCAAAATATAAGAAAAAAACCCAAACAATCTAACCTTAGGCCTAAAGGAACTGGAAAAACAAACAAACCCAAGGTGAGTAGAAGAAAGGGAATAATAAAGATCAGAGAAGAAATAAATGACACAAAAGCTAAAACAATAATAGAGAAAATCAATGAAACTGAATAGTTGGTTCTTTGAAAAGATAAACAAAATTGACAAACCCTTAACCAGACTCATCAAGAAAAAAAGAGAAAGGACCCAAATAAATAAAAACAGAAATGAGAGAGGAGAAGTAACAACTAACACCGCAGAAATACCAAGGATTATAATAGAAGAGTATAAAAAATTATATGCCAACAAACTGGACAACCTAGAAAAAATGGATAAGTTGAATTGGTAATCAGAAAACTACAAAAAGATAAAAGTCCAGGACCAGATGGATTCACAGGGGAATTCTAACAGACATTTAACAAATGTTATTATTCCTATTCTCCTCAAATTATTCCAAAAAATAGAAGAGAAAGGAAAGCTTCCAAATACATTCTATGAAGGCAGCATTACATTGATACCAAAAACAGACAAAGATACCACAAAAAAAGAAAACTACAGGCCAATATCACTCATGAACACAGAAGCAAAAATCCTCAACAAAATATTAGCAAACTGCCTACAATAATAAATTAAAAAGATTGTTCACCATGATCAGGTGGCATTTATTCCAGGAATGTACGGATACTTCGATATTCACAAATAAATTAGCACCATACACCACACCAACAAAATGAAGAACAAAAATCATCTGACCATCTCAACAGGAACAAGACAGGGATGTCCACTCTCCCCAGTTTTGTTCAACATAGTACTGGAAGTCCTAGCCACAGCAATCAGACAAGTAAAAGAAATAAGAGGCATCCATGTTGGTAAAGAAGTTAAACTGTCACTATTTGCAGACAACATGATACTATACACAGAAAATCCTAAAGACTTCACCAAAAAACTACTAAAAGCAATAAACAAATTCAGTAAAGTGGCAGGATACAAAATTATTACTCAGAAATGGGTAGCTTTTCTATACACTAATAACAAAGTAGCAGAAAGGGAAATTAAAAAACAAAACAAAACATCTACAGTTGCACCAAAAATAATAAAATACCAAGGAATAAGCTTAACCAAAGAGGTGAAAGACCCATACTCCAAAAACTACAAAACACTGATGAAAGAAATTGAAGATGACACAAACAAATGGAAAAATATCCCATGCTCATGGATTGGAAGAATTAATATTGTTAAAATGTCCATATTACCCAAAGCAATCTACAGATTCAATGCATTCCCTATCAAAATACCACCAGCATTGTTCACAAAACTAAAACAAATATTATATTATAGAACCACAAAAAGACTCCAAATAACCAAAGCAATCCTGAGAACGAACAAAGCGTGAGGTAGCACAATACCAGATTTCAAGATCTAGTACAAATCTGTAGTATTCAAAAGAGTATGGTACTGGCACAAAAATAGACACGCAGATCAGTGGAACAGGCTAGGGAGCCCAGAAATAAGGCCCCAATTTTATGGTCAATTACTCTATAACAAAGGAGGCAAAATATACAATATATAAAGACAGTCTCTTCAACAAATGGTGCTGGGAAAACTGGATGGCTACTTGTAAAATAATAAAACTGAATCACTTTCTTATACCATACACAAAAATAAACTCAAAATGGATTAAAGTCCTAAATGTGAGACCATAAACCATAAAACTCCTAGAAGAGAGCAAAGGCAGTAATTTTTCTGACATGTCATAGCAACATTATTTTTAGCTATGTCTCCTACTACAAGGGAGACAAAAGCAAAAATAAACTGTTGGGACTACAACAAAGTTAAAAGCTTTTTCACGGCAAGGGAAATCAGAACCATCAACGAAACAAAAGACAACATACTGAATGGGAGAAGATAGCAGCAAATGATATATCTAATAATGGGTTAATACCCAAAATATATAAAGCACTTATACAGCTCAATACCAAAAAACCACACAATCCAGTTAAAAAATGGGCAGAAGACCTGAACAGACAGTTTTCCAAAGAAGATGTACAGATGGCCAAGACACACATGAAAAAAATGCTCAACATCACTAATTACTGAAATGCAGATCAAAACCACAAAGAAATATCAACTTACACTAGTTAGAATGGCTAAAATCAAAATGACAAGAAATAACAAGTATTGGAGAGGATGTGGTGTGGAGAAGAAGGAACCCTGCGCACTGTTGGTGGTAATCTAAACTGGTGCAGCCACCATGGAAACAGTATGGAGCTTCCCCCCAAAATTAAAAATAGAAATACTATGAGATCCAATAATTCCACTAGTGGGTATTCACCCAAAGAAAATAAAAACACTAATTTGAAGGGCACCTGGGTAGCTCAATCAATTGAGTGTCTGATTTCGGCTCAGGTCATGAACTTGTGGTTCGTGAGTTCGAGCCCCACATCGGGCTCTTTGCTGACAGCTGGGAGTCCAGAGCCTGCTGGGATTATCTTTCTGTCTGTCTCTCTCTGCCACTCCATCACTTGTGTTCTCTATCTCAAAAATAAATATTAAAAACAATTTTTTTAAGTTGTTTTGTTTTCAAACAAGAATAATAAAATATTCACTTGCAATTTAAAAAAAAAAAAAAAAAAAAAAAAAAAGCTGTTTCCTGGGACTCGCCCTGGACTGATGGTCAGATTCCTGCGAGCGCCTTCACGTTCTCTCAAAGCATCGTTTCAGAATTTTTAAAGGATGCTTCCACTGAGTTACCAGAGATTTCGACCTTCAGTCTTCTTTTCCTGGAATTTGATCAGTTTCACTTTCCAGTTCCCTTCCCTTTCACGGAGGCACTGGCTCGGAAGCAGGGAGAAAACATCAGCTGACGCGTCCCCCGCCCCCACGCCCCTTATATAGCTCCTTCAGCAGGGGCTTGGGGCACACTCGGGACGTTTCCCAGGAACGGATCAGCTTGGGGCCCAGCTTTTCAGAACGGAAGAGGAGCAGGTTGCAGACATGAGGTCAGTGACATAGAAATGCGTAAGCGCCCCTCCCCCGATCTTGAATGCAAATTGTAAACGGAGCTGCTGGGTGCAGGCAGGGTCCTGTGTTGTCCCGCGGCTTTTGGATGAACCGTGCGTTTATCGGTGTGGGCGCCTTTTATTTCCGGGTCTTTTCCCCGGAGTACACACACTGAGGCTTCCGGAGCTTCTAGAACCGCTCCTCCAGCTGGGAGCCCAGAAGAGGGAGGGCTCAGCAGGAGTGTTAGACCCGCTCAAGCACAGTTTGTGGATTCCAAGTTGGAGCTGGGAGGAGTGATGGAATTACTCTTTATGGGCTTTTTTGTTGTTGTTGTTTTCTTTGCAACGACTGAGAGGCTTTTTTTCTTGTCGTTTTAAAAAGAAGCATTTCTTTTCAGCAGATATTATTAAAGATGGAATTGGTAGTACAAACTCCACTCGTGTGTTGAGGAATTTTGCCCTGAAACGTTGGGTCAGTTCGAGGTGGGAAGTGGAAGAAATAATTCTTCCATGTGGGCATTTTTCCATTTCTTATATCAAAACAAAACCAGAAGCATAGAGTGTGTTTTTATTTCTGTGATGAGAGCTGGGGAGCAGCAAACAATTTGCTCTTCAAAACAGAATGACCTAATCTCTTTTTTAATAACAATCTAATCTCTAGTGATGGAAAGCAGGTCGGTGGCTGCCTGGGATGGTGGAGGGGGCTGGGGCTGGGTAGGAAGCAGAGTGGGGAATCTTTGGGAATGATGTCAATAGTCTGTAGGGAGATAGTGGTGCTCGTTGCTTGTCAAAGCTCAAAGCTCATCAAACTCTACACTTAAAATGTGTGCATCTTATTGTATGTAAAGTATAACCTTAGCGAATTTGGGTTTTTGTTGGTTTTTTCGTTAAAGCATGTGAACATGCTTAAGTTCTGCCATTAGAGCCTCAGGAAAGATAGAGTTGAGAGAAGAAGAAGCCATTTTCACTCAAACACCAAGGGGAGGGAGGATCCCAGTGACCACACCCTGGGAAAGTCCCCAGGGCTCCTTTTCGGGAATGGGCCAGGTAAGAGGAAGTCACTGCCAAGTGCCTCAGGTTACCCTTTGCTGTGTAACAGGTTCCAAGTTATATATGTGTCTCCATGAGTGGGGTTAACCAGAAAGCCTGGCCCTGCCCAGCGCCCTGTTAGCCAGTTTGCCCCAAGAGGTTTTACAGTGGCCTGTGCTTAGGTGTGTCCAGAGTCACTGACTTGAGGAAGTCTGGGGGGCGGGGGTGGTAAGGGGTTTTCTGGACTCTGCTGGACCGGTGCCCACATCAAGTTGCCCTGTTCCCAGAGGCTATATAGGGCCAGGGCCAGGTGGGTCTGCTCCTCCCTGGCAGGACTAAAAATTGCCAAAGGGGAAAAACCACCTGGGGAAACACCTGCTATCTTCGGGCTGGCTGATGGGCACCCTCCTCTGCCCCACTCACTGAGGAACTCCGTTGCTGCCCCGTGCACTAAAACTTCTTTTAAAATTGTAACACTAATAGACCAGCGATTGTGAGGGTAACTCTTTCTGCGTGGTCAGCAGCTGGTAGTGCGCTCTGTCGAGGGCTTTCCGTGTGTTATTTCATATCACCTTCCCAATAGCCCTAGGAAGGAAGAACTGTGATTTTTATCAGCCTCATTTTCTATTGTTTATGAATGTAATTTATTGTCAAATTGACTTACATACAACACCCAGGGCTCCTCCCAACAAGTGCCCTCCTCAATGCCCATCACCCATTTTCCCCTCTCCTCCATCCCCCATCAACCCTCAGTTTGTTCTCTGTATTTAAGAGTCTCTTGTGCTTTGCCTCCCTCCCTCTCTGTAACTATTTTTCCCCCTCCCTTCCCCCATGGTCTTCTGTTAAGTTTCTCAAGATCCACATCTTGAGTGGAACATATAAAACATATAAAATCTGTCTTTCTCTGCCTGACTTATTTCACTTAGCACAATACCCTCCAGTTCCATCCATGTTGCTGCAAATGACATGATTTCATCCTTTCTCATTGCCAAGTAGTATTCCATTGTATATATAAACCACATCTTCTTTATCCATTCATCAGTTCGTGGACATTTAGGCTCTTTCCATAATTTGGCTATTTTTGGAAGTGCTGTTGTAAACATTGGGGTACAAGTGCCCCTACGCATCAGCACTCCTGTATCCCTTGGGTAAATTCCTAGTAGTGCTATGGCTGGGTCGTAAGGTAGTTCTATTTTTAATTTTTTGAGGAACCTTCACACTGTTTTCTAGAGTGGCTGCACCAGTTTGCATTCCCACCAACAAACAGGACAACCTGGAAGAAATGGACAAAATCCTACACACCCACACACTACCAAAGCTCAAACAGGAAGAAATAGAAAATTTGAACAGACCCATAACTAGTGAAGAAATTGAATCAGTTATAAAAAGTCTCCCAACAAATAAGAGTCCTGGGCCAGATGGCTTCCCAGGGGAATTCTACCAGACATTTAAAGCAGAGTTAATACCTATCCTTCTCAAGCTGTTCCAAAAAATAGAAATGGAAAGAAAACTTCCAGACTTAGTCTCACTTTCTAGATGAGGAAAATGAGGCTCAGCAGCCAAGAGAGTAGGTGTCAGAGCAGAGTCCTTAGTGAGGTACCAAACTCTAGGGCCGAGCATCTTCTAATTCTGTGGACCAAATCCAAGAGGGTGGAGGGTCTTAATGCTTTTAATTGTGCTCACACTAGAGACAAGGGGCAGGAGTTAAAGGACTGGGCCTTCGAGATCCCTATTTGGAGAATGAGGACCACTCTCTTTGATGGAAACTCTTGGAGTGCACAGAGCCACACATTAGAGGAAGGTAAAAGCAGACCTCCCCAAGGCATAGTTTCCTACAATTTGGATGGAAGGAAAAAGGAAGATCATTCAGGACCATTTCCTCATAAGGAAATGAGGCTAAATAATGTGATTCCAGAAATATTCCAGACTAAGTCAAAGAGGTAACAGAACTCCAGGTATCTTGTGGTCATTTTCCTCTCTTCTAGATTGTCTGCCTCGCTCTTTGATATGCTACATTATCTCTGACAAGTAAGTGGGAAACTGCTTTTCAAAATCCCTCTAGAATAGTGCTTCTCAAAATGCGGGACAGGGGCTCCTCCAGGTACACAATTTCCCTGGTGCTTGTATGAATGCAGATTCCTGAGCCCGAGCCCACACCCAGATTTCAACAGAAGCTCTGAGAATAGGGCCTACATATATACGTATAATGCCTTTTTCCAAACCCTCAGTGTGTGTGGAACCCTGTTCCTGGTGGGAATGACCTCAGCTCTGACAATTAGGTTTCAGTTTCTCCTCAGTGGGAATCCTGATAGCATTGTATTGGTCTCATTGTCCTTTTCTGTTTGATAAAAGCATAGATCTCAGGGCTAGCTGGCATCCTGGTTGGAAGGCCCTTCAGCAGTTGCTTCTGATCCACAAGCAGAAAATAAAATCAGCCTGGACCCCAGCTTTTCAGAATTGAGGGAACAGCCATCATGAGGTAAAATGTTCCCTACTTTTCTGAAAGGAAGTTGAGAATTTCCCACAAATCTTCAGCCTTGCATGCAACTTCCTGAAGTATGTTGATGCAGTGCTTGCTTATAGATGAAATACACAATTATCTAATTTGATCATAAATCTCTCTTAGTTTTGTGGCCATTTCTGATTTACAGACACTGAGGGAAGTGCTTCCAGGAGAGCCAGGGATGGGGGGGGGGGGTGGGAGGAGAAGAGACTGGCAGGTGGAAAGGGGCAGAGGGCCTGGAGGGCACCACTGTCCCTCAGGAGAGTTCTGGAGGTCCTGGTCCCTCTTTTGTTTCTTTTGTGAAAAGACTAAGTCAGTGAATTTTGTTGTGGTTGTTGTGGGTTATTTCAAAAGTGTGGTTACTTCTCTGCTAATGACTAAGCCAGCACTGCATTTCATAATGAGGTTGCTCTTACCCAAAGTTTGCTCTTTCAGAACTGAGAAATATGGTGAAGGGGCGGAAAATACGCCACCCCAAAATGTGCTGCTTTGGCATGTGGGTTATTTTGAGCCAAAGGCAACTGAGACCCAACAGACTCAAGAAAACGTTTACCTCTCTGTTAACTGCCTGAGAGAATTTAGATACGGGCCCTGACCCCAAAGGGAGCTGTTACCAGAGATAACTTTTTATCTGAAAGACTTACATGCACGGCAGGGCAAAAGGCTGAGTATCAACCGTCTACACTCATCTTTTTGGGAATTGCTCTCCACCGCTTTGAAATTCCGGGACCCAATCTACTACTTAGCTGAAGATGGCATTTGAGCCTCAACTGCCTGACTGCCTTTGGGCCTCATGCTTTTATGGGGCTCCTACACCTACAAAATTAAATTTTTCTTCCCTGTTCATCTGTCTTATGTCAACTTAATTATTAGACTAGCCAAAGAACCGAGAACAGTGGAAGGAAATTTTTCTGAGCTGACAATGTCTACCTGACATGCCCTCTTACTGACCTGCTAGGCGCCCCCTGTGGACTATGAACTGTCACAAACTGTAGCAAATATCCTATATCACAACTAACCTGAGTGCCCAGTTAGAACGCAAATTAGCAGGCCCTGCATTCCGAAATGCAGATTGAATAGATCAGAAACAAGGCCTAAACTTCATACATATACATATAAAGAGTGTTTAGAGCAACTTTCACAAACATATACAAGCTAAATTAGTAAGTGAGGAAGCCATGGCATATGGGGTATTGGTTTTTAAAAAGGGAATTGTATTTTTTATATTTTTTAATCAGAATTATCTTCAAATGTTTTATTTTGATCTACTCAGTTAATGATGTTAACATTATCATAAATATGTAATTACAGTGACATGTGTAAATATGTGAATTAACATATAAAAAATGTAATAAAAATCCAAAGAGGGGAGTGAGGAACAGAGTGTTTCATGTACCTAAACTACACAGAAGAAAAGGGATAAGAATTGCTAAAGTAATTCTATTCTTTTCTTTCAGCTTTATTGGGGAATAATTGGCACATAAAATTCTAAGATATTTAAAGGATACATCATAGTGATTCAATATACAAACACACTGTGAAAGGGCTCCCTTTTTCCATTAGGTCAGTTATCACCTCACATACTTGTGTTGTTTGTTTGTTTATTTTTGGTGAGAATATTGATGTTCTACTCTCTCCACAAATCCCAATTATATATACAATACCATGTTATTAATTATAATCACTATGTCATACATTAGATCTTCAGACCTTATTTATCTTACATCTGAAAGTTTGTACTTTTGGCAACCTCTACCTATTTCCACACTCCACCCCCCACAACCACTTTTCTACTGTTTCTATGAGTTTGACTTTTTTTTTTTTTTTTTTTTTAAGAATCCACAGATAAATGACATCATGCAGTATTTGTCTTTCTCTGTCTGGCTTATTTCACTTAGCAAGATCTCCTCATATTCCTTCCATGTTGACGCAAATGGCAGGATTTCTGTGTTTGTTTGTTTGTTTGTTTATGATTGAATGATACTGATCAGAAAAGATGCCTGATATGATTTGAGTCTCCTTAAATTTTAAGATTTTTTTTGTGGCCTAACATATGATCTGTCCTAGAGAATGTTCCATGTGCACTTCAGAGGACTGTGTATTTTGTGCTGTTGGATGGAATGTTCTGTAAATGTCTAAGTTCACCTGGCTAAAGTGTTGTTTAAGTTTGATGTTTTCTTATTCATTTTCTGTCTGGATGATCTATCCACTGTTGAAAAGGGATAGAGCAGTCCCTTATTATTACTGTATTACTCTCTATCTCCCTTCAGGTCTATTAATATTTGCTTTATATGTTTAGGTGCTGGTGTGTTGGGTGCATAAACATTTATAAACATTATATCCTATTGTTGGATTGACCACTTTGTTGTTAATTAATGACTTTCTTTCCCTCTTTAACTTGAAGTCTATTTTGTCCAATATAAGTATAGCTGCCCCTGCTTTCTTTGGCTTTCATGGAATATCTTTTCCATCCCCTCACTTTCGTCTATGTGTGTCCTAAAAGCTGAAGGCAGCTTGTGTTAGGTCTTCTTTTACATCCATTCAGCCATTCTGTGTCTTTTGATTAGAGAATATAGTCCATTTATATTTAAAGCAATTGTGGATAGTTATAGACTTATAGCCTATAGACTATAGACTATTGCCATCTTGTTCATTGTTTTTCTGGCTGTTTTACAATTCCTTTATTTCCTTCCTTTTCTCTTGCTCTCTTTCTTTGTGATTTAATGCTTTTCTGTAGTAGTGGTGTGCTTCTATTCTTTTCTCTTTACCTTTTATGTATCTAGTACAGGTTTTTTCTTTGTGTTTACCATGAGGCTGAAATAAAACATCTTATATTTATAACAGACCATTTTAAGTATATAACTTAAAAGTTTGAATGCATACCTTTTTTTACTCCTCCTTCCCCCTACATTTTATGTTTCAGATGTCACAATTTATATCTTTTTAACTTTTCTATACATTAACAGATTATGGTGGTTATAGTTATTTTTTAAAAAAAAAACTTTTGTTTTTTAATCATTATACGGGATTTATAAGCAATTTACCTATCAAGCCAATAGTGTTTTAAAGCAAATCTCCTGGACTCCAGCTCCAAGTTTCATGTTTCTTCTTATCAAGATAACAGGACTCATGGTCCAATATACTTTTCTCCAAATCTTACTTCAAGGGGGTATCAGGTGTCAAATATATAATCAAATTGGAAATGTACAGAGGAAACCTTATGAAAAGTCAACAGAACTTAATTAAAATTTTCAATAAGTCTTATAATCATGAAGCCACTTACACAGTTGGCTCTCTTCCTGAACAAACTGCCCTTTGTTAGCATACATTCCTTAGCATGGCTAGCTCTAGCATTTGGTGAGGTGGTGGTAGGGATGGAGTATCCCTAAGTGTTCCATCTTTGGGGCTGTCTCTCAGGTTCAGGAATATAGAGGGAGCTTTTCTACTTGCCCTACACTTCATGAGCCACTGACATCTCCTGAAGCTTATGTATAACAGGATTGGAATGTGTTTCATCTTGGAGAGTTGATGGAATATGTTTCATCTTTATCAATAAGGGCCTAAAATTTTAGTCTGGTAAGATCCCTCTGGTTTACTAATATTTCAGCCTGTGTCATCACCACGGGAAAAAAAAATAGCGAGATAGTGTTATCAAACTGGTGTTATAGCAAAAACAACCAAAGTCACCTGCTATTCTGCAGGCTCACTGAGAAGTTGGATGAATACACTCTATGGCTGATAGAGTGTTCACCTATTATTTCCAGGCACCTATATCTACAGATACATTCTACCGATCTGAAACTCGTGCCTTCCTCCAATGCCCTAATTGGGAAGTCAGCAAAGTTAACTAATGCTGAAACACAGAAATGCCTTTATTATGCCTTACTTGCATAACAGTTATAAACATATTTGTTCAGTGATCATCTTTACAACTTGCTCTTAATGTTTACTTTCTAATACTGGCTACCTTGAGTTATGATCTGTAGTCCTTCAAACAGGGCAGCTAGAATCACCACATGAAGCCAAACTGGAAAACCCTAGAATGGAGATAAAAGACATTGGCATTGTGGTACTCTAGCCAGGGACCTAGAGAATGATAAAGATGGCCAGGAATAGAGGCATGCACATAAAAGGGTATCTAGATAGACAGCAACTTCCCCCTTTTTCCTTGTCTTGGGTCAATTGCCTTGCCTCTGTGTCTTTCACTATAAGGCATTTCACATGTGATCACATTGGGTCCAGAAATGGCCTAGATGAGCATTGCTGGAGAGACAGACAGAAACTAGAGCAGCAGCAGTAGTGTGTGGACTGGTGCTGGTCCTTGGGAAAGTACAAATAAAGTCAGTGGCTCCTCAGTGAGCAAAATGTATTTTGACAAGTTAAAGAACTTCCCTTTATTCTCATTATATCTTTCTTATTTCTTCAGGGATAAAAATGCTTCTTTCTTTTTGTTTTTTAATCCAGTGTTGGCAAGCATAGGTGGTTGGTGTCTTTTGGAATACATTTTCTCCCATTGTCATGATTTTGCCAAATTTAAGTTGGCAGCCCTATTTGACTCAACTTCTTTATGAAGTTGTGCTAGTCTGTGAAACCCAAAACTATGGACAACAACTGGGTTTAATGATTTCTGGAGGTTCTTAACTATCTTGTGGTGTCAAGAATCTACGAGTAGAAAAGGGGAGCACAAACTCAGTGAAACATCCTCCGAGTCCCAGGCAAAGAGTGATAGGAGAACACTTTGAGAACCTGGTAGTTTATCCAACTGAATAAGGCCAGTGATCTCCCTTGGCATCCTCCATCTACAAAACTCAGATATGTTGATTTTGCTTGTTTGTTCCTCAAAATTAATTCATTCTGTCTGGGGATCTGGCCTGTGACGGGAAGGCTGCCCCAATCAGACTGAAAGTGAGCGCCCATGGGTCTGTGTGAGTGACTGTAGGGAGATGGTGAAGATGAAGGGAAAGGGCTCAGTCTCCACAGCATGGTGTAAAACACCCCTGGGCTTCCTTCTCTTTATGTGGCTCCTTCTAACCAGTCTGTGGGCTTCTAGGCCAGAGAGAGCAAGGATAACTGACTTTACTTTGCCTTGGCATCCTTCAAAACTAACAAAGCGACACAAAGGAGTACCCCTGTAAAGGGTCATTGGATCCACCTTGCCCAGCATGTGAGGACTGAGCCCTGACTTCTAATGGAGCAGGACAAGAGATCCAGGTCTTCTCTCTGCAGTGCTCTCCTCCCACCCGCCCACCTCACCTTGCAGATCTGCCCACACAGTGGGAGGGACGTGCTCCATGGGCTCTTGCACAGAGCACAGCTACAGGCGGGTGAAGCAAGGGAGCGTGAGGAAGGTACCTCCTCTTCCGTCAAGGACGACGTAGGGTGCGCATTAGTCAGGGCTCTCCAAACAGGACCACTAGGAGATACATGTATGTCCATGTAAGCTGCTGGGAGGTGTCAGGCCCCACCCACCAAGGCTGGGAAGAGGCAGCAGGCATTTGCTAAAGGCAGTTGTTCCAGGCTCTTTCATGTGTTTGCTGACCAAGAAGTCAACCGTTCAGAGCACCACAATAGAGGAAACGCGGGCAGCCAACTATGGAGCTCAGACTGCATGAAGGGCTTTTTCTTCAGCTTCTACGTGAAGGTTAGGGCAGGATAGACTCCTGGATGGGGGACTCTTGGCTGTCCCACCATCAACTCTGCCCTGAACTGTAGTCACCGACTTCACTCAGATCATGAGTAGGCTCAAGTAGTGGATTCACAACGTTTGAACTCAACTAGTTTTTCTGTTACTTTGTCCATTTGCCAACAGTGAAAACAAAGTGGATCTTCAGCTTTATCCCCATTTCTTGAAAGGGAAGAGCCTTTATACAACCGGACATATTTTTTTGGTTTTCCTCACTGAGAATTTTAACCCTCTTTTTTCTTCTTTCTATAACAATTTCTAAACATGCTTATTTTTACCTACTCTTTTCTCTACTTTCAGTAAAATAAAGATTAAAGATTCTTACCTACTGCTGGTTTAAAATATATATGTGTGTATGTATATATTTATATATACATATATACAAAATACATGTGTATATATATTTATAGATACATACCATATTATAAATATATATTACGAATATAGTATTTATATATAGTATACTATACACACACACACACACACACACACACACACACACACACAAAATGAAAGAGATTTATTCTCAGGAATTGGCTCACATGATCATGGAGGATGAGGACCATAATCACGGGTCACTGTCCACAAGCTGCAGACCCAGGAGAGCCAATGCTGTAATTTCAGTCTGGGCCAAAGGCCTGAGAGCTGGAGGAACAATGCCATAGGCTGAGGTCCAAGTCTGAGGGCCCGAGAACCAGGAAGGCCGATGTACAGGCTCCAGTCTAAGGGGAGGAGAAGACACATGTCCAGCTCACACAGCCAGGCAGACAATTCACACTCCCTCTGCCTTCTTGTTGTACTCAGACCCTCACCAGACCGGGTGGTGCCCAGCCAACACTGGGGAAGACAGTCTGCTTTACCCCTGCCTCCTGAGTCAGATGCTGGTCACAGACACACCCAGAACTGATGTTAGACTCGAAGTCTGGGCCTCCCACAGCCTGGGCAGATTGACACACAAACTTAACCTGTAACTACATCCCAGGACGCGGTGCCTGGCAGGTGCACATCACAGTGACCGTGTCTATTTTCTCCACAGTGAGGTCAACAAGAATTCTCTGGAAAAAATCCTCCCACAGCTGAAATGCCATTTCACATGGAACTTACTTAAAAAAGATGGTATCTTGCGTGATCTAGAAGACAGAGTGTGTAACCAGATTGAATTCGTAAACGCTGAGTTCAAAGCTACAATGTACAACTTTTTGGCCTACATAAAACACTTAAATGGTCACAACGAGGCCGCCCTGGAGTGCCTACAGCAAGCTGAGGAGCTGGTCCAGCGAGAACACTCTGATCAAGCAGAAATCAGAAGGCTGGTCACCTGGGGAAACTATGCCTGGGTCTACTATCACCTGGGCAGACTCACAGATGCTCAGATCTATGTGGACAAGGTGAAACAAGTATGCGGGAAGTTTTCAAATCCATACAGTATGGAGTGCCCTGAGCTTGACTGTGAAGAAGGGTGGACACTGCTAAAGTGTGGAGGAAAGCACAATGAAAGGGCCAAGGTATGTTTCGAGAAGGCTCTGGAAGAGAAGCCCAACAACCCAGAATTCTCTTCTGGACTGGCCATCGCAACATACCGCCTGGATAGTAAACCACAGAAGCCATTCTCTGTCGATGATCTGAAGCAGGCCCTTGAGCTGAATCCCGACGATCAGTATGTCAAAGTACTCTTGGCCCTGAAATTGCAGAAGATGAATGAAGAAGCTGAAGGGGAGCGGTTGGTCCTAGAGGCCGTGGAGAACACTCCTTGCCCAGCAGATGTCCTTTGCAATGCAGCCACATTTTACAAAAATAAAGGTGATCTAGACAAAGCTATTGAACTGTTTCTAAGGGCATCGAAATCCATTCCAAACAATGGTTACCTGTATCACCAGATTGCATGCTGCTATAGGGCAAAAGTCAAACAGATTCAGAGTGCACGAGAATCTGAAGCTGGCAAGAATGGAGAGAAGATTGAAGAACTAAAGAAACATGCTATTGACTATGTGATCAAAGCTATTGAGAAAGGAGTAGATCCACTGTATGCATATTCTGATGTCACCGACCTCCTGGAAAGAGAAGACTGTTTTCAGACAGCTTTCAGTAAGGAGCTCCCCAACACTGGGAGGCTACAACCCCACCAGCACTATTGCGACTTTGAGGGGCATCATGGGAAGTCTGAAGACACTTCTGTCCAACGTGATTTAGAGGGTGTGCCCACAAGCACAAAACCAGCTGAGAAGGGAGAGATGAAGTGCCCACCACAGAACATAGCTGGAAATCAGCTTCCACAAAATGCACCCAATTCTTGGTATCTCCAAGGATTAATCCACAAGCTGAACGGAGAGCTGCTTCAGGCAGCCGAATGTTATGAGAAGGAACTGGGCCACCTCTTAAGGAACAGCCCTACCGGCATAGGCAGCTTTTTCCTGCCGTCCCCTGAGCTTGAACAAGGCAGTGAGGAAGCAGGCCGGGGCCCACACAGCCCCATTCTCAGAGCTCCCCCAACCCTGAGCTGAAACACAGAGGAGGGACGGGAGCACAGTCAGGGAGCGTGGGGTGCTGGTCTTGCTTATTGCTTTAGGGCACATCTGAGGAGTTGTTTCCTCGTGTCTGTCTCCCCTGTGCATATCAGCCACACACACTTCCCTAGTCCGCAGGTCTTATAACAAAATTAGCAGTGGAAACAGTGCTTCAGGCCTGCATGCTGCTGAGTAATTCTCAGTCTGCACTCGGTTCACCGGATAGCCCCCATTTCTGCCCTTCTTGCCAAGAGTCTTAGCTCGCCGCTGCCTGCTCCCAGATCTCCCGCCCTCTGCCCCACTGCTATCTAGCCTTCTGGACCCCCTGAAAGACCACCTTTTGACTAATCCTGGAATATTCCTTCTGTCTGACTCTTGGCTTCAGCCACGTATATATATTCCTGATTGTGATACTACAATAAATATGTATTCTTGATAGCGATGCTACAATAAACCTTAAAATTTTGACTCAGGATTAAGCAGTTGTGTGCTTTGCATGTGTGACTGAGAGTAATATTAATTCCCAAAGTTTCTCTTCGGGACACTGTCTAGGGACAATGGGTAACTGCTACAGCCATACCATACTACTGTCAACGTGCCCTTGTTAGCTAACACTCCCCTGTAGCCGGCCTGCCCTTGGCCATGGGAACTCTCTCTCTTATTCCAGTCCAGGGGCCCCAGCGGAGTGCAGTGCCCAGCCAGCAGCTTCTGCAGGGTTGCTGTGCACCCAGCAATGCCTGGACAGTTGCCCTCCTGATGGTGTGTAAGAGGTGCCAGTACTAGGCTGGCTATAGAGACAGAGATCTTCACCCGCCCGACGGTATGAAAATATTCAAGTAGTCCCTCCCAGCTGCGGAGACCCACAGGCTTGTGCACCATGCAGCTAGGAGATGTGCCGAGGACCCTGTCCACCTCTCCTCAACCCATTACAAGGCCTGCATCCGTATGCTTCTCTAGTGGTATCATCCGATTGTCTGGGTGCAGAGGAAGATTGTTAGGCACCAGATCCCAGACAAGACAGAGGGACTGGCAATCCCACCTCCTTTGTGAGTGGGCAGTCAGAAATTTGACTCTTTCCTTGTGCAGAAGGGGAATTCTGGGAAGGTGTTTCATAAGCCACATTGGCTGTAAAAGCAGCAGACTTCAGTGAGGCTGCCCCCCACCCCTGAATTATCTGTTGGCTCCAGCAAGGCTGGGAGAGCCTCCAAGTGCCCAGCAGTGAATTGCTGCCTCCTGGCCAGCCTTGGCCTGGAGCAGCCCGTTCCAGAGGGGTTGCTGGGCCCAGGTAAAGAATATTAGCATGGAAACCAACATTGAAAGCGTGGAAGAACATGGAAGGGTGGCTGGGAGTAAGGTGGAGACTGGCAACAGGTACAGCTCTGGGGTAGGTGAGGAATTGCCCATCTATATGCAAACACACATGCTCAAGGACACAAAGATTTTGAATACTGGTGGCGAAGGAGGACATTGGAAGTTTCTCCAACAGGGGTACCTGGTCCCATCCCCGGAAATTACACACAGCTGATTGACACAAGGATCGTGGCCACCTACCTACCCTGTCCCTCCATGCTCAGGGTCCCATCCACCTTCCAGATGGTGCTAAGGCTCCCAGAATTGCTGTTGATCTGTCCTGACCTACATACCTAGGCTTTGATTTATTTTGCTGCCTGGACAATTTTATGGAAAAGATGCCTCTGCACCCACAATCTACTGTTGTCTGAGGGAACGTCCACAATCTGCACTTCCTTGTGTGTGCCCCTGATCTCACACAGCCCCGCCTCTGGAGACCCAGAGGGAATAAGAAATCGCTGGTTTTTCACAGACATCCACTCCTTACTACCTGGGGCCATACCCAACCCTACCCAACTAGTAACTCGGTGGGGACTTAGAACTTCTCGACCAGTGCCATTTTACCACCTAGGCTGTGGGGCAGGCTTGACTGGTGGCCACATAGCATGTCTTAGCAGATTCTAGGGCTGTCCACAGAAGAGACAATTGGAGGAACGGAGTCTGTCTCCACAGGAGAAACCATGGACTCCTCCCCTCAGGCTTATCAGCTCCAGGGAAGCATGGACTCTGTCTCCTTTGCTCACAACTATATGCCCATTCCAGCAGTGCCTGGAATGAACTGAGCTCTCAAAAAATTTTGAACACATTGTCTCCATTGACGGCTATGACGTTGCCATTACCACCAGCTCAGTGGCTCACTGTGTGAGCTCACCTCTTCTAAAACAACTTCTCTGAATCCTAGGGGAGGGTGCTGGGAAAATAAAAGAGTAAGTGTCCCAAACTACAAAACAGTAACAATAAAAGCATGGCAGGTTTCTGTACTGGCCTCTGAACTATGTTCTAGGATCTGTGCTAAGCCCATTGCTAGCATCTAAAACCAGTGTGGAAGGTATGAGGCTCAGAAAGGTTTGGTAACTCGTCCAAGGCCACACAGCTAGAAAGAGGTATCGCTGGGACTCAAGTCCATAGCTGTATGAACCAAGACGTTCTGCTCACATGCATTTCTGTACTTTCTCACATGCTGTGTCCTCAGTCTGTTGGCACAACCAAGAGGTTTCAGGCTCTACCGTGAGGGTAGACCCCTGACTTGTGTCTCTTCCTATCAGTTCCTCCACTTAATCCAAACCCCCCTCCCCCACACTCCCGTGTGTGATTCTGGAATCTCCTGGCTTTCCATTTTACTCCTCTTTCCCACTGTCTTTTGTAATCCAGTGTCAGATTTTTTTAATTCATCCTGATACGGCAAATTCACAGGACCTTGACAGTGGTAATGCTCCTCAAGCTACATGCAAAGGAATTTAGAATTACATCCACGCAGGGCTGCACCGGCCTCTCCAGAACCACCAGCAGCTGACACAGTGAGCTCCGTTTTGTAAAAGTTGGGCCTGAACAGCCAGGATCTCTTAAATGCACGGGGAATACTTTCCTTGGACTTTAAGATTTTCCTCTGCAGTCCATTTTTTATTCATTCTCATAGGAAATTGGGAAGGGTGGAGAGAGAGCCACACTCAGCAAGTCTTGGCCTGTCCTTCCTCCCCCTTGCTCCACTAGATGGAGTGACTGTTCCCTAACTGCCTGCTGTATTGTGTTCTCCAATGAGAATTCTGGGAAGCTGGCATCAGAGTCCCCAAGATACCACCTGGGTCCGGTGATTCACTAGAAGGACTCACAGGACGCAACATACGGTCCTATTCATGGATTAGACTTATTACAACAAAAGGATACAACAAAAGCAAAATCAGCACAGGGAAAGAGTGCATGGGGTGAAGGTCAAAGAAACCAGGCACAAATCTCCCAGATTCTGTCCCAGTAGAATCAAACAGGATGTGCTTAATTCCTCCAGTATCGAATGTCACACATCTGAAGCTAGTTGGAGCCTCAGTGCCCAAGGGTTGTATCGGGGACCAGCCACACAGGCACCCCCTGCTTAGCACATATCAAAATTCCAGACTCCCAGAAGGAAAGCAGGTGTCGGCATTAACCAGATTGTTTGCACAAACCGTTTACGCACAGCAAACCAGCCTGATCAGTTAGAGAATGGTGGGAGCGTTCCAAAAATCCAAGTTCCCAGATGTCAGCCAAGGACAAACCTTGCAAGCAGGTCTTTCTAAGGATCATAGTCTAAGGCCTGATATGTTAACCCTTTTCTGTACAGTTTATGAGTGCCACCAATGACTCCACAGGCACCAGGCACCCCAGGTATCTATCCCCTTACCCTTCATTCCCAAACAATGCTTTCACCATGTTTCAGTGAGTCAGGGTCCTTCAAGCATGCAGTGAGGGGACCCACGGCCACCCTCAGGTTTGCCCATATGTTAAAAGGACTCCCAGACTCAGCATGCAGCCATAATTACAGGTAAGTTATATTATAGTGTAAGGGAAGAAAACAAATCTTTTCCCCCTACAGTACTCCCAGGTTCTCCAGCAGGGGCCCTGCAAATTAGACTGACGACAGATTAGCAAGAGAAAAATAGCTGCTTATTAACTGGTATATCCACACACATGGGGGAACTCAGGGATGCATAACTCAAAGGGGTGGATAGAACTAGAGCTTCTATAGTGCAGGGGAGGAAAAATCTTTCTCCCTCTACCCTCCTATATTCAATGGCTGGGCTCATGAGTCAGTTAGACAAGAGCCAGGTTAGTAAGAGAAAAAATAGGTTTAATTACATACATACACACAGGAGTTCACAAGGAAAACATGCCTTTCAGAGGTGCCAGATGACTGAGGCTTATAAACCATCATGCAGGGTTGATAAGTCATTGGCAGACCTAATTCCCTTCAGCTCATATTCAAACCTGACATAATGAATTTGCTGACATCATGTCAATGAATTTTTCCTTTTATTAAATTTTTTTAATGCTTATTTATTCTTTTTTGAGAGAGACAGAGAGACAGAGCATGAGTGGGGAAGGGGCAGAGAGAGGGAAACACAGAATCCAAAGCAGGCTCCAGGCTCTGAGCCATCAGCACAGAACCTGATGTGGGGCTTGAACTCATGGACCATGAGATCATGACCTGAGAGGAAGTCAGACACTTTACTGACTGAGCCACCCAGGCGTCCCATCAATGAAGTTTTCTAAGACTTCATGGCCTCTAAGACGTCTGTCTCCGTAAACATGTGGAGCCCAGAGGGGACAGAGGTCACTGAAGTGGGATGCTGTAGGGGCTGCACCAAGCACAGGACAGCCTGGAATGATGTTGACAATGCTGAACTTTACCTGAGCCCTGTGCTTCTAGACAAAAGCCACGGTCAAAAAATCTGCCCACCCCCAACTTTGGTGTCTGAGAATGTGGGGAGTTTAGCTAAGCTACTCCATGTTATTGCTGTCTCGGTATCCATTTTGTTTGGCCAAGGAGCCTGAGTGGGGCGTTGAACTAACATTAGTCTTCATGTGCAAGTACACGCCCTAGATAGCAGCCTGCAGAATTACAAGCAAATGTAGGTTCCTGATATGATATCTCCCAGCAGCCTGTCTGAGCAACAACCTTCCTGGCCTCCTGGGGCCTTCCCCTTCTGCCCTCCTCCCCTTAGAGAAGCCCCTGTGGAGCTGACCGAAACCCCACTCTTTTGAGTTTGAAGGGACCATTCCGAACCTACGCCCAGAACCCCAAAGCATTTCACTCACAGCCTATGATAAACGCTTCCTCTCTGCCTGCAGCCTGCCTTGACATCCCTATCATGTGGTGTCAGGACCTGTGAGGAATAAACCTGTCCAGTTCAACTTCTCTTGTGGTCTTCTGTGAAACTGCAGAGAAACACCCTTTTCCGTATTACTTAGATAAAACTCGGGATGGGACCCCTGTCTCCCTCTGTTGAGGCCACAGACTCTCCAGATTCTCATTCTGCTTCTCCTAAATGATCATCTGAATTATTTGTTCCCGTGATCAATCAGAACAAAGTGCCTGTACATTTAATCAGACTGACTAGAGGTTTATCAATTTTGTTAATTCTTTCAAAGAACCAGCTCCTGGTTTCATTGATCTGTTCTACTGGAGTATTTTCATTTTTGTTTTGGTTTGTTTTGGTTTGTTTTTGATAGCTTTGATTTCGGCTCTAATCTTTATTATTTCCCTTCTTCTGCTGGTTTTGGGTTTTACTTGCTGTTCTTTTTCCAGTTCTTTAAGGCGTAAGGTTAGATTGTGTATCTGAGACCTTTCTTCTTTCTTTAGGAAGGTCTGCATTGCTATATACTTCCCTCTTATGACTGCCTTTGCTGCGTCCCAGAGGTCTGGGGCTGTGGCGTTATCATTTTCATGTACTTTTTAATTTCCTCTTTAACTTCTTGGTTAACCCATTAATTCTTTAGTAGGATGTTCTTTAATCTCCAAGTATTTGTTGTCTTTCCAAACTTTTTTATTACGGTTCATTTAGAGTTTTGCTATGAAACTCTTTATTGTGGTCTGAAAATATGCACGGTATATCTCAGTCTGTTTGCACCTTTTGAGGGCTGATTTGTATCCCAGTATGTGATCTATTCTAGAGAATGTTCCATATACACATGAGAAGAATGTGTATTCTGCTGCTTTAGGATGAAATGTTCAGAATATATGTTAAGTCCATCCGGTCCAGTGTGTCATTCAAAGCCGTTGGTTCCTTGTTCATTTTCTGCTTAGATGTTCTGCCCATTGTTGTAAGTCAAAATGCCTATAAATTTAACTTGGCCAAATCTCTCTCTTTCCCCATGAGACCCTTAAGTCTGACTCACCCCCAAGGCTAAACAAGTATTGGAAGGCCAGACAATCCCTCTCAAAGCTTGGCTGACAACAAGGAAAGAGACTTCCTGATCTCTCCACCCTCTCCCTTCTTCCCTGACACCCAGTTTCTAGAAGTTTCTAGAACACCCAGTTTCTAGCCTTGTTTGCACCTCTATGTAAAGGAAAAGCCCTCTTCTGACTAAACCTTTCAGACATTAGCAGATCTTAAGATCAGAACTGTCTCCCTCCCTTATTGCAAGTCGTCTTCTTTTTTTTTTTTCACTTAATAAACTCAATTTCTTAGAGCCCTTTTGGACATATAGAAAAATGTGCAGGAAGTACAGAGTTCTAATATACCTCCCTCCTCCACACCCTCACCCCTCCTACAGTTTCCCCTATTATCAACACTTTGCATTTGTGTGTATATTAGCTCCAACTGATGAACCAATATTGATACTTTATTCCTAACTAAAGTCCACAGTTTACATTAGGGCTCACTCTTTGTATTGAGCACAACATTACCCATCTACCATTGCTCTATCATCAGAAGAATTACATCGCCCTAAAAACGCCCTATGCTCCAACAATACCACTTCCCCTAAAGCCTTGGCAAACACTGATCTTTTTACTATTCCTATTGTTTGGTTCTTTCCACAATGTCATGAAGTTGGATGTACAGGGTATAGCCTTTTTAGGATGCTTCTTTCACATAGCAATGTGCATTTAATGTTCCTTCATGTCTCCTTTAGCTTAAGAGCTCATTTGTTTTCACTGATGAATAGCATTCCATTCTGTGGCTGGACCACAGTTTGTTTATCCCCTCACCTGCTGAAGAACATCTTGATTACTTCTAATTTTTGGCACCAACAGGAGTACCAAATAAGCCAACTCACTGAGAGGAAGTGGGTATAATCCAGCTCTGCACCTCTGCTTCTTTGAGTCCGATCCCCAGGTGGTATCTTGCCTGTCCTAGGAAAAGTGAGGGGCTAGATCTCACCTACAGACCATGGAACAACTGACGATGTTCAGGGGGTATAAGTGCCAAGCCACCTGAAACAAACTCATGCCTGACCGGACGGTAAGGGCAGATCCACACAGCGAGGCCCCTGTCATGTAAAATGTCCCATTTCCAGAGTCCCAATCTGGTGGTCGGCTGGCACTTTCACAGTTACATATTCCTCTTATCTGCTTCTGCACGTTTACTGTGACTTGAGATACAAGTGCTGGTTTGGCGATCCTTCTGGAAGCCTTAGCATGTGCAGCTAGCATCACTGCACCTTTGCATAAGTAGCCTCAAAACCGCCAGGGCCTGGCCTGGCCACTGCATATCTTCTTAGGAGTATTCTCTAAGTGGGGAGCCAGCAGGACTATGATTCTTCAAAATACTTCAGCTGAAAGATTGAGAGTTAACCCAAGAAGGTGTTTTCAAGAAGAGAGAAAGAATCCTTCCTCTGTGATTATAAAGCAACCAACACCTACTGCTTTTGTTAAAATTAAATGCTCATGGATCTGTCTCCCACCTAGATGGCAAGTCACCTGAGAAGAGGAAATCTGTCATATCCATGTCCCAACAGAGCGCCTGACATGTAACTAATGGTCATTCATGGCTTGCAGACTTTAGAAATGGGTAAGGAAGGAGCTCATGGCAACGAAGGCCGCCTTGGACATGCCAACAGCTCTGGGCTGAAGCAATAATATAGAAGCTCTCTGAACAGAAAGAAAGAGACCCACACAGCCCGACGCTATCAGCAAGGCCTCGGTGCTGCTGGACAGCGCCCCACAGCCAGGACCCTGTTCCCCTGTCCCACATGCACATTACATCAACATCAGACAAGGCCACCCTGACACCATGAGAGACCAAAACAAAAACAAGGCCACTCCATAAAACATGTCTGAACACAGACAAAAAAGATGAATGCTGTCCAAATGGGTCCTACACTGACCCAACACCAGGTGAAGTTCTCCCCACATTTCCTCTGACAGCATTAGTGGTGCACTGCAACGTTGAGGAGAGAAGGGTTTTGCAGGGCTGAGGGTGGGGCTAAAATTGTTTTGACATTAGCAGAATTAATCCCTTTCAAGTTGCCTTTTAGACTACGTGTAACCTACCTGTTGGGGCCATAAAGCAATGAGCGTTTCCTCAGGGTTTTTAGGCCAACCTGCTCTCTGTCCTAATGACGCGACCACAAGAACCCAGGGAGGCAACAGATAGGGGGAGGCAAGGACACTGGAAGGTATCATTTGACCATTCAAGTGCTGGCTCCATTTCTATTAGACTGAATGCTCCTAAAAATACAAATAATTGTTGTCTACTTTTTACAGTGACGAATCAAACGGGAATCCCATTGAAGATAGCCTGGTTCAGCTGAGATGCCACTTCACCTGGGAGCTGCTAGTTGAAGACACTGAGATGCCCGATTTAGAGAACAGGATCCTGGATGAGATTGAGTTCCTAGACACCAAATACAACGCGGGCATACACAACCTGCTGGCCTACGTCCAACACCTGAAAGGCCAGACTCAGGAGGCCCTGGGGAGCCTGAAGGAAGCCGAAGACCTGATCCAGCAGGAACACGGCGACCAATCGGCTGTGAGAAGCCTGGTCACCTGGGGCAACTACGCCTGGCTGTATCACCACATGGGCAGGCTGGCGCAGGCCCAGACTTACCTGGACAGGGTGGCGAACACTTGTGAGAAGTTTGCAGCCCCCTCCTGCTACAGGCTGGACTGTCCTCAGATGGACTGTGAGGAAGGGTGGGCCTTGCTGAAGTGTGGAGGCAAGAACTACGAGCGGGCCAAGGCCTGCTTCGAAAAGGCTCTGGCAGCGGAGCCCGAGAACCCTGAATTCAGCACTGGGTACGCAATCACCATCTATCGGCTGGACGGCTTCAACAAAGCGACCCAGGTCAGCGACGCATCTTGTCTGCAGCCTCTAAAAGAGGCCATCAGGCTGAACCCAGAAGACGCGTACATTAAGGCTCTGCTCGCCCTGAAGCTTCAGGACGTGGGCCAAGAAGCCGAAGGAGAAAAGTACGTCGAAGAGGCACTGACCAACATGTCCTCGCAGACCTACGTCTTTCGATACGCGGCCAAGTTTTACCGCAGGAAAGGCGCTCTGGATAAAGCTCTTCAGCTCTTAAAGAGGGCCCTGCAGGCCACGCCCTCCTCCGCTTTCCTGCATCACCAGATGGGGCTTTGTTACAAGGCACGCATGATCCAAATCAAGAGAGCGGCAAACTGGCAGCCCAGAGGACGGGACAGAGACAATGTCCACAGACTGGTTCACTTGGCTATATGTGAAATTCAAAAGACTCTGATGCTAAGGCCCACATTTGAGTTGGCTTATGTTGAACTGGCTTACATGTATGCAGAAATAGGCCAACACACGAAGGCTGAGGACGCCTTTCAGAAAGTGTTGCACATGAAGAACATCAACGATCATCTGCAACAAGAGATTCATTACTGCTATGGCCATTTCCAAGAACTTCATAAGATATCTGTGGATAAAGCAATCACCCATTATTTAAAAGGTCTCAAAATAAGAAGCATCTCCCGCACCAGGGAAAAAATTCTCAGCGCCCTAGAGAAGTTAGCTAAAAGACATATTCATCAGAATGTACGTGTGGTGGAAAGTTTCAGCATCCTCGGGCTCATCCACAGATTGAAAGGGGAAGTGAGTGAGGCCCTGGTGTGTTATGAGAAGGCTCTCAGGCTGGCTGCTGACTCCAACACCATGGTCTGAAACAGAGGTCACCATTACTTGGTTAATGTCATAACTAAACATAGCCAACACCTTCCTGATCGCTGCTTTCAGGAACATGTGACATGCTGAAATACAAGAGATGATACAACACAGGCTGTGCTGCCTGCTGAGCGCCGCCCCCCCCCCACCATTTTCTTTCCCCTCCCGTCCATGTGTAACACATCCCTGTACTCATTGGCCAAGGTCGGTTGATGTTTTTGGGGGCACCTATCACCTGCTAGACCAACGGAAGCTCTTTTCCCTACGGCTTTGCACGGGGAAAGGGCGCATGGGTGGCTTCCGTCCTCCATCCGCCCGGTCTCCGAAACAGAGGAGTCTTAAACAGGGAAGATTTCAGCCCCTCCTGGGCCCAGCACACCGGTCACCCGCCAGTGTAGCTCTGTGCACACACCCCTGTCTCTGCAGGCGCACACACACAGGACGTCCGTGCCTTGGTCCGAAGCCACTTCCGCTGGTTGGCTCACACACTCAAAGCATGAATTCCTGGAGACAGTCATCCCGAGCCAAGAGCATGGGCTGCTCATATACACATGCACCACGTGTATCTCTCTCCACACACACTGATTCTGGAGCTCACACAGGCCCATTCCTGCGGACTTGTGCACATACACATTCTGTATTTGGAAAATTCCTGACACTGTAACCCAGTCAGAAGTTTAAAAACAAAAATTAAAAAAAAAAATGTGGCCGGGCGTGCTGACCTACCAGATCTAAAAGCAAAGCAAATGAGCAAAGATGAAAGAGAAAAGAGAAGGGACTTCAGAAGGTCACTAGAGTGTTCCAGTGCCGGTGTCCATCTCCCAAGGCCTTCCCACAGCCAAGAACTGCTGGCCAGGAAGCCAAGTCTATAACCTCATAAGAAACTCAAACATTTCGGGACACGTTTGTCGAGCCACTGGCAATCGCAAAGAATCTGTGCATTCCAAACACGTCGCTGGACGTGTACTTACCCTAAGAAAAATTAAAATGTACTGGGGAAAGACAAATAAAAGAAAAGCCCATTTAGGAGGTGCAAGCCACAAGTGACAAATACATTAATGTAGTTTTTAGGTGCTGGCCCTTGGAGTGCACCATATAATCTTCTTTTTCCCTAAGATATTTTCTCCAAAAGCATTCAGTAAAGTTAGCAACTTGGGAAGCTAACAAAGTCTTTGAGTGAGTTTTATTAGTGAGATTTTTAAAAGGTATATATTCCAGGGGCACCTGGATGGCTCAGTCAGTTAAGCATCCGACTTCTGCTTAGGTCATGATATTGGGCTCATGGGTTCAGGCCCCGCGTCCAGCTCTGTGCTGACAGCTGGGAACCTGCTTAGGATTCTGTGTCTCCCTTTCTGCCCCTCCCCTGCTTGCACTGTCTCTCTCTCTCTTTCTCAAAAATAAATGTTAAAAAAAATTCTTTTTAAAAAAAAAGATGTGTATTCTTGGGGCACCTGGGTGGCTCAGTCAGTTAAGCATCCAACTCTGGATTTCAATTCAGGTCATGATCCATCGGTTTGTTAGTTCAAGCCCCGCATCAGTCTCCGTGCTGACAACGCAGAGCCTGCTTGGGATTCTTTCTTCCTCCTTTTCTTTCTCCCTCCCCGGCTCAAGCTCATGCTCTCTCTCAAAATAAATAAGTAAACTTAAAAACATATATTCTATGTTTGGATGGAAGTAGAAAAACACAGAAGCGACTTCTATAAGCAATAGAAGGTCTGAGGCAGAAGCTTCGGGAATATAAACACTACCAAGAATTTTTTCAAGTATTGGGTAGGGATTTACTTTTGCAGGCCATGGAATTGTAAGGTTGGTTTTTCCCTGAGGGCTGGAACTGACCTATGGGGGCGGAGGGTGGCGGTCACTCAGATGATACCCGGGGAAAACAATTAATAGCAATAATTAGCACCAAAATCACTGCCCTTTCCAACTTTGTCGCTCCTAAACCAAGAATGGATTTATTATATTGAAGCAACACAAAAAACCTACTGGGGCAGGAATACTGTCTTTTTCTTGTAAACAAGATGTGACTGAAGTCATCACAGTATGCATGCCGACACGTTTCATCGGCGAATTGCCTTCTTACACAACAAAAACTAAGGTAAATAAATGGATGGAGACTTGATGGATGAATAGATTTGCAGTTAAGCAAATGTGTAAAATGTTACTGTAGGATCTAGGTAGTTGAGTATATTAGTGTTCATTGTAAAATCCTCTCAACTTTTCTCTGATGTTCAGGACAAAACTGTCAGGATAAAAAGGTCAAAAAGCCGTATCTGAAAGGTAAACCAAAATGAGGCAAATGAGCCAAAATATATACGGGCTAGAAGATAAAACCACACATGATGAGAAAATATTCTAAGTGATTTGTTTGAAGCACCAGGTATCTATGTTCCCCTGACGTGGGACTTTGAACACCACGGGAACAGCCCCTCTGAGGGGAGGACGGGGCTTCCTTGCAGCCCGTGGCCTCATGGCACGAGACAGGAGAAACAGGCTTGTCTCTCCTGCTCTCATTAAGGACTGAGGGGACCCATGAGTGACTCCACCCCCTCCACCTCTCAGCCGGGGAGAAGCCACCTTGGTGACGCGTTCTGTCCTAACCATTCCAGTAGGTGGAGAAGGAGAGGCCCGGCCCCAGCATTACAGGGTGAGGTGTACATGGTAAAGAAGGGGCACAGTTTGGATTAGGCCATGGGCTGCCCCCATCCGGAAGCGTGCGCAGCGTTGGGGGGGCGGTGGAGAGCGCAGTGATTGGGCCTCTGCCCCACCTTGTCCCTGGCCGAGCAGGCAGAGTAGGGGACGTGGATGGGGTACACTGCATGTCACTGGTGATGTCCCCCAGTTTGGCCCCACAGCAGGCTGGCTTGCTGGCTCCTTGCCGGCTGCCCCGGCCACAGGACCTGAGAAATACACGGGATGCTCCGAGCCACTGCATCAGCGTTAGACGTAAGCCATCCCCATACACGAGCCATACACGAAGAGCTCAGTGTACTTCCTGGGTCCGTTGGGGCAGTGCGGTCTTGCCAGTCCTGACGGCCCACGTGGGCTCAGAGGCCAGGACGACCTTGCTCTGGTCCTTCGCGTTATCCACAGCCACCTTCTCGGTGACACCAGCTTCCCTCCCGTGTAGCTCCTCCCCAGCGCAGGCGATCACTCCAGTCCCTCTGCGAGGCTGTGGGCCACTTTCTGTTCCATCAGCTCACCTGACTCGCCCAGGACTGATCACCCTCTGCAGCAGCTCTGTGCAGCCACGGCAGTCTCGGGGTCCCTGCCAGGGGCAAAGTCCGTGTGACAGTGGGGGGTGCACAGACCACCTCAGCGTCTGCCCCAGTTTCGCACCCTTCAGAGTGAGGATGAGTTCCCCTAGCCTCTTCTTACAGTGCTCCCCACAACAAAGAACTTCCTGAGGGAGCCAAGGCACTGGAACCCACACACCGAAGGTCAGCATCACCCCCCACCTCCCAGAGATTTTTAGCGTACTGTAATTTGACTCTACAGTTTTAGAAGAATAGATCTTATGGACAAAAAGAACAGAAAAAAAATCTTAAACTCCACTCAGCCATCATTTTGAAGGTTGTTTTGTGGATTTTGTTACTCTGAGGCTGTTGTTACCCAGCCTCATATGAATACAGCATATGAATACGGGTATCAGATACTCCATTCAGGAGAAGAGATACACAATTAGGTTGAGTAAAACTCCTATAAGCTTGAATCAATAAGATGAACTCGTGATATATTTTGTCTTTAAAACATACACACAGTGCCAGTGTCACTTTCCTGGTTTCGATACTGTACTACAGCTACGTAGGAAGTAGCCACTCAGGGGTGGGGGTCAGGGGGGAGTTGTGTGAAAGGCAGACAAGACCCCTCTTGCTACTTCCTGTGAGTCTGTAACTATTTCAAAATAAGCTTGAAATGTAAAAAAGGGAAATCATAAAAATTCAGTTCGTACTTGAATATGTTGCAATGGGCCAAATGGGGGGTCAAGGTGGCCTGAGAGGGTGCGGGAAGTACCCGAGATGTGAAATTCATCAAACCGTTCACAACAAAGGATTCCTGGTGTCTCTGAGTCCTTCCCCACGGATATGATTGCAAGTATTTGGGGAAAATCCCCAAAGCCAAGAAGATCCTTTTACAGAAGGGTCCAAACATTCAAAATTCCATTCTTTTTCCATGCCATCTTGTGGGGTCAGTAAGAGGTGGAGGAGTTAACTGTCCATTGTGCAGGTGGGGAAATGAGGGGAAATGAGTAATGAAGACACTGAATGTGAGCCACACAGAACGGCGAGTAGGTCCAGGGTTGGTGTCTCAGACCACTCAGTCAAAGAATTTCAGTTTTACAGTAGATTCCAGGGGGCATCTAGGCCCTGGTTCCTCCCCAGGTGTACACCAAAATCACCTGAGGATTTCTTTTTAATACAGAGATGGGAGGGGGGCATTCCCTGACATGTATTCGACTGGCCTAGGATCGGGCCTAGTTAGCATTATTCTTAAAACCTCCCTAGATGCTTCTAGGGTACAGTAAGGGTTGAGATCCAATAAGCTATCCCAAGTCACTTGTTTATCACCTGAGGAAACTGAGGTCATCGAGGTGAAGTGGCTTATATCAGCTGGTCAGTCACTCAGGGAGCTGGTCGTAGACTCCCAGAAATGGACTCATAGTCTAGTGCTGAAATTTCATTTTCTGTAAGTTTCGTTTTCTCCAGTTCTTGATTTCTTTCCTAACCGAACACACACATACACAGACACACACACACACACACGCACACACAGAGGTACGCATGCATGTGTACTTTATTGGCTATTTCCTCTCTGCTTTGTTTAGTGCCACTCATGGGCAAGACTCTGAATTACCTATTCACTCTGAGTCGGCGCTCATTCGAACTGGAACCATTGCCAAATTCACAGTGATCACAAGATACACATTCTTTCTGCTTGTCTACAATCTATTTAGTGCGTTTGGAAAATTACAAACTAATTGCTTTTCTCCACAAGAACTCCAAAGACACTTTTCTACCCCCAAAAAGAGAGCTTTTCTAATGCATGTAGTTCAGCGTTTGCTTATGGCCTGAGCATTTATCAGAACACATGGATAAATGTGTCTTATGTATTGAGAAATTTTTACTTGTGCAGAACTTTCTGGCTAGTTCAGGATGCCTCCATGGAGGCTTATATTACTGGTGAGAGCTGAGATGGGAGACGAGCTGGGCACTCTGCTGTCAAACCACAAAATCTTGCTCTTACCTCCTGTCCAAGTGATCAGGGATTAAGAGGCATTCTTGGTATTTGGTCCATTTCCTTCATTCGTGAACCAGGTGGCTTGTTTATTTCTGTCAGGCTGAAACCAATAGTAACCACCAGAATCTTGATCACTTCAAAATAAGAGTAGGTTTTTATATTTTACAGTAGATTCCTTCTATATTTAGGAGGCTAATTGAAACTGGGGCTACTACCTCCCTCAATTCTTCCAGAATCCAGCTACCAACCTCCATGACAGGCAACGATGGCCTGAAGCTCTCCTTTAGGGTACAAGACAGATCTGGTTCCAGACACTGCTGCTAAGTGTTTGCACCACTAAGAACACCCCTCAGTAAGATCCCAGGTTCACAGCCATTGGTACTCTGATTTCGTACAATTCTGTACTCACCTGCAAACTCCACAAGACCCTGCACATGGTCCTTGCCCCTTGACGCTTGATGGTAAAGCTGCGGACAAAAGACATCATCAGAACTTTCCATCTCTTACTTCAGTTCTCTATTTCTCTCATTAACCACTTGAGATTCTTCTCTTTCAATAAGCTTCTTCTGTTTTTATTTTCAGGCCACAGGAAAAAACATGGCTGACAATGGTACTCAAATATATATGCTACAGGTCCAACACTTCCAAGATCCAGCTTTCTAGGGAAGCAAGTCTAATTGTCTCCTCTTAACAAATTTCTTTTTTTTTTAATTAATGATTTTATTTATTTATTTTTCTTTCTTTATTATTTCAATTTAAATCCAAGTTAGTTAACATATAGTGTAATAATGATTTTAGGAGAATTCAGTGATTCATCACTTACATATAACACCCAGTGCTCATCCCAAGTGTCCGCCTTAATGTCCATCCCCCATTTAGCCCCTCCCCCTACCCACCCACCTCCCCTCCAGCAACCCTCAGTTTGTTCTTTGTATTTAAGAGTCTCTTATGGCTTCCATCCCTCTCTGTTTTTATCTGATTTTTTCCTCCCTTCATCAGATGAACATATGTTCATCTGTTGTGTATCTTAAATTCCACACATGAATGAAATCATATGATATTTGTCTCTCTCTGCCTGACTCATTTTGCTTAGCATAATGGCCCCCTAGTTCCCTCCATGTTGTTGCAAATAGCAAGATTTCATTCTTTTTGATCACCAAGTGATACTTCATCATATATATATATACATATATATACATATACATACATATATATATACATGCATACATACACACCACACCTTCTTTATCCATTCAGCAGTCGATTAACATTGGGCTCTTTCCATAATTTGGCTATTGTCAATAGTGCTGCTCTAAACATTGGGGTGCATGTGCCCCTTGGAATCAGCATTTTTGTAACCTTTGGATAAATACCTAGTAGTGCTTTTTCTGGGTTGAAGGGTAGTTCTATTTTTAGTTTTTTGAGGAACCTCCATACTGTTTTCCAGAGTGGCTGCACCAGTTTGCATTCCCACCAACAGTGCAAAAGTGTTCCCCTTTCTGTGAATTCTTGCCAACATCTGTTGTTTCCTGAGTTGTTCATTTTAGCCACTCTGACCCGTGTGAGATGGTATCTCATTGTGGTTTTGATTCGTATTTCCCTGATGATGAGTGGTATTGAGTGTCTTTTCATGTGTCTGTTAGCCATCTAGATGTCTTCTTTGGAAAAGTGTCTACTCACGTCTTTTGCCCATTTCTTTGCTAGATAGATTATTTGCTTTTTGGGTGTTGAGTCTGATAAGTTCTTTGTAGATTTTGGATACTAACCCTTTATCTGATATGTCATTTACAAATCTCTTCTCCCGTTCCATTGGCTGCCTTTTAGTTTTGCTGATTGTTTCCTTCGCTGTGCAGAAACTTTATATTTTGATGAAGTTCCAATGGTTCATTTCTGCTTTTGTTTCCCTTGCCTCCAGAGACGTGTCAAGTAAGAAGTTGCTATAGCCAAAGTTCCTCTTAACAAATTTCAAGCCGAGGCTGCAAAACAAAACCAAAAAAAAAAAAAAAAAAGTTCCATTTCCCTAATGGAGCTCCATTTTGTGACCCTTAGCAATCATAACTCCATTTTATAACTCTGTTCACATCTCCTCCTTTTGATCAAGATCTTTCTTCAGAAAGCATGGATGATCAATAAATTTTCAAAAACATTGATGAATAATTTTATGTTTTGGGTCCTTCATCGCAGGAAGGTTCATTTCTGGTATGTCATGTCCCACTGAGGAGAGAAACAGGTGTAGGCAGGAGTTGTTGACCTAAGGCCAATGGCTACATTTGAGCAACAGGGAGCCTCAGGGAAATGGATCTTAGGCATTGTCCTCAGTCATATCTGTCAGTTGAGGAAAGATGTCAGGAGGGAAGGTTTGGTCAATCATTTCTAGTCTCTGAGCTATCGTCACAACATTTTAGGAAGAAACAACAAAAAGAAATAAGAAATGCTGGGAATGCAAGCTGGTGCAGCCACTCTGGCTGCTATTTTGTCTATAGCTTATCACTTGGAAAAATTATCAAAAGGCTTTGCTCAACCTACTTTTTAAATCCATTCCCTTGCCTGACCCTCACTTACAAGCATGTGGACAAGTTGATAAAGGTTGGAATAACCAGGCTCCTAGGTCTGACTGACTACATGGAATTCTTTCACAAATCTTAGCAGGTCTTCAAAGGCACTGGGAAAGTCCTCGGTAATGGCTTACAGTTCTTAGTCCGAGGAGCATAAGGAACTGATGAAGTCTCAGAGCCTCCTTCCTTAGATCTAACTGGGAAAGGATGCCTGCAGGATCTACATGAACGCCCAGGCTGTCATTATAGAAGGGCAGTCCAACTCATCTAGGATGTGTACATGGAGAGTAGGAGACAGAGGGTGGGAACAGCAGGGGTGGGGGCAGAACAGAGGAGGAGGGGCAAGGGGTTGAGAGGCATCAGCTATTTCTTCTATTCTTGAGAGCCTCTTAGAAGGGTCTGAATTAACTGCTGGGAATGTAGACTTAGCTCCTGAAGGGAAGCAAACTTTCCAGTGTTTCTTTTGGAATCTCCATTTAAAATAAGCCCCCCACTCATTTTGTTCGGTTTTATAACTCCTTTTCAGTCTATGCATGCAAGTAACCTCAGTTTGGACTATCGGAAGTGCCCCACGTTGGCCAATAAGGCTTTAAATCATCGTGGGGAATGCGAGTCTAACAGGCAAACATTTTTCAGCAAGAAGACACATAAATCCTGCAGGAGCTCTGGCAGGGGGCTGGTTATCAAGAGTCCCCTTAGGAGAATGATCTCCCCAAACAGAGTATTCATCAAGAAGCTGAAACCCAACTCTTGTACTCGAAATGAGTGAAAACAGAATCCTCTCTTCAGAAATGAGAGAGGACAGAAGCCAGCAGCAGAGGACACCCAAACAAGGGAGGTTTGGGCCCAGGAGGACTTCCCACCAAGAACAAGGTTGCCAGGGGAGACGGTGGAAAACAATGGCATCCTGCAGGTACTTCACAGGCGCCCACTGCGGCTTGGAACACAAGGCAGTTGCTCCGGACCCCACTTCTCTGACACCATGGAATGTCAACGGATCTCAGACTGTGTCTGTAAAAACAAGCAATGCATTTATTTGGGGTCTTGGGGATTGCAGTTGGGAAGATAGATTCGAGAGGGATCAAACAACTGGGGGAAGAAATTAGGAGTTCCTAAAGGCAAAAACCACAAGTTGTTTTAAAAGAATAATGATTGATTCTGACAACAGGTGAGCTATCTGATACATAGAAATGTTCCAGAAATGGTTCTGTGGTTAAGGCCCGGGTTCTAGAGTTCAGTCTCCATCCAGGGGCAGACATGCACAAACTCCATTTTCCTAAAGATCTCCCAGCTCCCTTTTGGGACCCCCAGCAATTCTCCAAGTCCATCTCGGGACTCCCTGTTCACACTCATCTCAACATGGAGCTTTCCCAGGACTAAATGAACTGTGTCTGGGGATAAATTTGCTTTGCGGGAGCGGCTGGAGAACCCCCACTCTATGACGTGTATCGGGAGGGTGGGACAGTTTCCAGTGAAAGGTAGAAAGAAACAGGGACTTGGCAGACAGCACCAACAGGAGCCTCACCCCCAGTTTCAGCACTTTTCTCGTCTCCCTGTTATCACAGACACCCTGAGCACAGAACGTGACGTGGGCCGGGATGAGGGATGCCAAGCCTGGTGCCGTGGGCGCCTCCGGAACTGGACAGGGCCCTGAGCAGCTACGAGAGTCACGTCTGCTGAGTAAGGACACTTTAGACGACTACCGTAGAGGGCATTAAAAATACTGTCATTAAGGCCTAACGTGTTCTGTCTGAAGTCTCAAGATGCTAGCACATACACTCTCTCCGTTCTAATGAACAAGGAAGAGGTTACAAGCTCTTACTGCCATTGGCCATTCTCAGGAAGGGTATGCAAAAAACAAAGCAGAGAAGAACTGGTAAAACACAGCCTCTCAGACAACAGTGGCAGATTTGGGTCAAAACTCCAGCTTGGAGAGATGCAGAATTTTATGCCACGAAAGGGAGGCCTTCTATTTCCAGATGAGCAAACGAAGGCACAGATCTGGGGCGAGAGTGTGGCAAGGTCCCGCAGCCAACTTCCCCAGGCCTCCCTGGCTCCAGGGTCCGCGGACCCTACGTGCCTGGCACTCCACACTCCCAGCTCTGCACAAGGCCACGTGGAGCCTGAGAGAGGACTTAGCACATCGGTGAAACTGCTTTTCCTCGGCCTCTTCTCAGTCAGTTTCCAGACAGACCAAAGAAAGCAATCCTGGTTTTGTTTTCCCCAAGCAGGAACTCTGCTCACTAGTTTCGCTTTCCACTTTCAGTTTCCATCTCGGTTTCCAGTCTAACTTGCCAACAACACGTCCACAGGTTACGTCATGAACTGTTCATCTTTCTCATATAGCCCTGTGGTGGGGCTCACATCCTGAAACCCCAGTCTCCTGGCTGGATCTCAGAAGAGCCCACAGCTAAACAAGGCCCTGCTGAACTGGCAGCCATGAGGTAAGGACTTCTCTGCTTCTCTGCCTGTCAGTCTAAAGTTCTAGACAAAAAGGCTAATCAATACTATCTCAAAAGACCGATTTCAGTGATGTCGAGTTTCCTTACTCTTCCAGGTGAGGGTCTGCTTGGAGACTGAGTGTCCTTAATTCAGGCTTTTTCTTTTCTTTTTTTTTTTTCTTTTTCTTTTTTTTTAGCATCACCCCGAGGAAGCTTACCTCATAACAAAGCCCAAAGAAGCAGAGGGATGTGGGAAAAGAGTTTCGCAGGGAGGGAGAAAATGATCCACGTCTCTGAAATTCTCTTCCCCAAACTCCCGTCCGTCTGACCGAGGGAGGGAATGGACAGTTTGTCTGGAAAGGGACACTGCTTTCTGCTGGCTCCTCGCCTGGGGAAAAGGACCCCCACAGCCGTGTGAGCCACAGTCCTGGGCTCTCCCCAGATGTCTTGAGGAAAATATTGTGGGCAAATGGTGGCAGAAGCTCACTGTCTAGGGAGCAAGGCCCTCCTCTGTAGACTTCTGGTCTCACTCTCTGTGCTGCTGGGCTCCTATGTCAGGCCTTCTCAACGTCCCTGCATTTAAGGTTAGCAGATGACCCTCTCTCCTGGGGAAGCCTCTGGTCTGCAGATACCCTCCTGTCGGTGGGGCTGGACTGCAGTTGTGGCCTCATGTGGGAATTTCTGTGCTGTCCAAACTGAATCTTGAGTTAAGTAACCCTTAATATCAACAGATTTTTAAAAAATTAATTGATACTGACTTGCACATTTCCCCTCGGTGCTCCAGTGGGCAAAATTTTCAAGGGGCAAAAGTTCCAGAAAGTGCATAATTACAGGCCTATGATCAACCCTCCTCCCAGGTCCATTGACAGAGGGGGTTGTCACTGACAGGGAAAATAATAATGATAATAAAGTAGCTATCGCTTCCTGAATGCTTATAAAGTGCCAGCCTGGCTTCTAAAATTATTATGTAAATCATGGGGCGCCTGGGCGGTTCAGTCAGTTAAGCATCCCACTCTTGGTTTTGGCACAGGTCATGATCTCACAGCTTGGTGGGTGTGAGTCCCACGTCAGGCTCTGTGCTGACAATGCGAAGCCTGCTTGGGATTCTCTCCCCAACCCCCTCACGCTCTGCCCCTCCACCACTTGTGCTGTCTCTGTGTCTCTCAAAATAAAGAAACTTTAAACAATTTAAATTATGATGTAAATTATATTTAATTATTTAAAAAACCCTCAAAAGACACCTACGAAGCAGGTACTCATATCACCCTGATTTTGCAACAATGAATCTTAGATTTAGAAACATTAAGATCACACAGATAGTAAGTGATAGAGCTGGGACATGAGCCAGAGTCTCTATTCAGTGATACCCAATTTGACCTCTACACCCATGCTTCTTAAAGTGTACCAGTGGAAGGTTTGTGAGACTATTTCGGATGGCACTCCAATTGGTGTTTATGTTTTAATGTTTTGTTTATTTCAACATGTACTAACGAAAAATACATACATCATTTGAAGAATTTCTGTTCAGGTTACTAGTACAATGTTTCATTGTGATAAGACACATGTATGATAAACTTAGCCATTTTAACTATTTTTTAAGTATGCAATTTTGTGGTATTTAGTGCATTCACAGTGATGTCCACCCATCACCAGTATCCACTTCAAGAACATCTTCCTCACCTGAGGGGAAATCCCGTACCCCTTAAGCAGTCACTCTCCACTCATCCTTCGCCCCAGGCCCTGGCAACCATTAATCTGCTTTCTCTCTGTGTATTTGCCCCCTGTGGATATTTCTTTTTTTTTTTTTGGTAAGATTTAAAATTTTTTAATGTTTATTTATTTGGGGTGGGGGGGAGAGCACGGGGGGAGGAGCCGAGAGAGAGAGGGAGACACAGAATCCAAAGCAGACTCCAGGCTCTGAGCTGTCAGCACAGAGCCCTATGCAGGGCTCGAACCCGCGAACAGGGAGATCATGACCTGAGCAGAAGTCGGATGCTTAACCCACTGAGGCACCCAGGCACCCCCCCCCCATTGTGGATATTTCACAAACAAAGAAGCATACAATAAGTGGCTCTTTGTGACTGCCTTATTTCACTTAGCACAATGTCTTCAAGGTTTACCCATGTTGTAGCAGGTGACAGAATGTCCTTCCCTTTTAAGGCTGAATAATATGCCACTGTATGTATTTACCACTTTGTTTAGCGGTTCATCCGTCTATGGACATTTAGGATGCTTCCACCTTTTGACTATTGTGAACAATGCCTGCTAGGAATAGAAGTATGCAAATCGTCTGTTTGAGTCTCTGCTTTTACTAATTTTGGGTACATACCCAGAAGTGATACTGCTGAATCACATGGCCGTTCTATTTCATTTTCTGAGGAATCATCACCATTTTCCACAGCAACTGTCCCAGTTTACATTCCCACTAGTAATTCCTCCACATCCTCGCCAACGCGTGGTTTTTGTTTTCCGTTTTGTTGAGGGTAGCCATCCTAATGGGTGTGAAGTGGTGCCTTGTGTTTTCGATTTGCATCTCACTAATGATGGGTGATGTTGAGCATCTTTTCATGTGCTTCCTGGCCATCTGTGTGTCTTCTTTGGAGAAATATCTGTTTTAAGTCCTTTGGCCATTTTGTAGTCACCTGTTTTTTTTGTTGTTGTTGAGTCATGAGAGTTGTTTATATAGTCTGGATATTAATCTCTTATCAGATATGTGATTTGCAAATAATCTCTCCCATTTTAGGAGTTGCCTTCTCATTCTGTCAGTAGTGCCCTTTGATGCACAAACGTTTCTAATTTTGATGAAAATCCAGTTTACCTCTGTTTACTTATGTTGCCTATGCTTTCAGTGTCCTATCCAAGACTGCCAAATCCAATGTCATAAAGCTTTTTCCTATTTTCTTCTAAGATTTTTGTAATTTTGATCCATCTTGAGTTCATTTTTTATATGTATACAGTGTAAGATAAGGGCCCACTTTCATTCTTTTGCAAGTGGATATCCAGCTCTCCTGGCACCATTTGTTGAAACATGTTTCCCCATTAAGTGGTCTTGGTACATGTTTCAAAACGCATTTGGCCATTGTTATGACCATCGTTATGGCCACGTTATGGAATTGTGAACCCCTAGCATCTCCCCAGATTTATATGTTGAAGCCCTGACCCCCAGTGTGACCGTATTTAGAGATAGGGCCTGTAAGGAAGTACTAAGGGTTAAATAAGGCCATAAGGGTGGGCCCTTAATCTGAAAGGGCTGATATCCTTGACAGAAGAAGTGCATGTGGACGAAAGGTCACACGTGGACTCCAGTAACAGAGCCCTTCTCAGGAAACAAATCAGTGGGCACCTTGATTTGGGACTCCCAGCCTCCAAAACTGGGAGAAAAGAAATATCTGCAATATCTGTTGGTTAAGCCACCCCGTCTGTGGTACCTCATCATGATAGCCTGAAATGACCATTGCAACCATATATGTAAGTGTTTATTTCTGGGCCCTCCATTTTGCTCCACTGCTCCAGGTGTCTGTTTTTATGCCCATCCCACACCGTTTTGATTGGGGTAGCTTTGTAGTAAGTTTTGAAATCCGAAAGCGTGAGACCTCCAATTTTGTTCTTTTTTAAGATCGTTTTGGTTATTCGAGATCTCTTGAGATTCCATACGAATTTTAGGATGGATTTTTCTATTTCTGTAAAAAACATGTCATTGGGATTTTGATAGGGATTGCACTGAATCTGTAGATTGCTTTGGGTGGTACTGACATCTGAACAACATTAAAGCTTCCAGGCTGTGAACACAGGATGCCTCTTCCTTTCTTTGTGTCTTCTTAATTTCTTTCAGCAATCTTTTGTAATTTTTAGTGGACAAGTCTTTCGCCTCTTTGGTTGACTTTATTCCTAAGTATTTGATTCTTTATGATATTACTGAAAAAGAATTTTCTTTTTTTTTTAATGTTTAAGTGTTTTATTTTATTTTTGAGAGAAAGAGAAACAGAGTATGAGAGGGAGAAGGGCAGAGAGAGAGGGAGACACAGAATCCAAAGCAGGCTCCAGTCTCCCAGCTGTCAGCACAGAGCCTGACGCGGGGCCTGAACCCATGAACCATGAGATCGTGACCTGAGCCGGAGTCAGACACTCAACTGACTGAGTCACCCGGGCACCCCAGGAAAAGAACTTTCAACCCAGAATCCCATGCCCCACAAAAATATCCTTCTAGAATGAAGATTAAATCAAGATGTTCTCAGATGAGGTGCGTCTTGCCGGCTCAGTCAGTGGGGTGTGTGACTTTTCATCTCAGGGTTGGGAGTTTTAGCCCCACACTGGGTGTAGAGATTACTTAAAAAGAAAATCTTTTAAAGTGAAAGTGAAAAAGGTGAGTGAGAAAAGGCAATCTCAAAATGCTGTATAACTCCATCATCTGACATTCTTGAAGTGACAGAGTGAGAGAGATGAAACAAATTACCAGAGGCTAGGGATGTTTGGAGAGTGGGGAGCGAACAGGTGTCACTGAAGGGACAGTGTGCGGGAGATATTTGTGATGATAAAATAGTTCTGTATCTTGATTGGGTGCGTGGATTTACTCACGTGATGAAACGACACAGGATTTACACACATTGTACCAATGTTGGTGTCTTCATTTTGTTATTGTATGGTACTTGTGTAAGGTATTGGAAGAAACCAGGCGAAGGGTACACTGGAGCTCTGTACTCTCTTTGCAAATTTCAGTGATTCTCTAATTATTTCCAAATTGTAAGTGGAAAAAAAAATTGGTCGAACAAATATTCTCTTTCAGGTGGTCTAAATTTGTGGCATAATCTGCAGACTAAGGTCCTGAAGTGAATACGGTTTTATAAGCCTCTACGTTTCTCTTTCTTTTTTCTTTCTTCTTTTTTTTTTTTCTTTCTTTTGAGAGAGAGTGTGTGTAAGCGGGGGAGGCACAGAGAGGGGGACAGAGGATCGAAAGCAGGCTCTGCGCTGACAGCAGCAAGCTCAATTCAGGGCTCAAACTCACAAACTGCGAGATCGTGACCTGAGCCGAAGTCAGATGCTCAACTGACTGAGCCACCCAGGCTCTATGTTTCTAACTGGTTTCTGTCCTGAATGTAGGAATAGGAAAATAGGAAACTCTCATTATAGCATGTAATATGTGCTCTAAGTACTTAACACACATACAGGCTTATTAATGTTCACCCAACTTCAGACTCAAGTGTGCTCAGTCTATTCCTATCCCCATTTTACAAACGAGACTCTGAAACAGAGAGAGGTTACTTGGTAAAAAGTGGCAGAGCCAGTGTCTGAGACCAAGCAAACTGCATTCAAAGTCTGTGCGGATCTTAGGAACGTAGGGATTCTGAGGAAAATCAAAGCAGGCGTGCCCTTTCCAAGGCTAAGTCCTAAAGATGAGCTGTTTTCTCTGGCTTCTTTCTATCGACCGTTCCTCACTTAACAAAGAAAACTTGTTTTTCTCTTTTGCAGTAAGAACGCTGATGAGGTCAAAGGTAAGCTGCTTCAGCTGAGATGCCACTTCACCTGGGAGCTGCTAGTTGAAGACACTGAGATGCCCGATTTAGAGAACAGGATCCTGGATGAGATTGAGTTCCTAGACACCAAATACAACGCGGGCATACACAACCTGCTGGCCTACGTCCAACACCTGAAAGGCCAGACTCAGGAGGCCCTGGGGAGCCTGAAGGAAGCCGAAGACCTGATCCAGCAGGAACACGGCGACCGATCGGCTGTGAGAAGCCTGGTCACCTGGGGCAACTACGCCTGGCTGTATCACCACATGGGCAGGCTGGCGCAGGCCCAGACTTACCTGGACAGGGTGGCGAACACTTGTGAGAAGTTTGCAGCCCCCTCCTGCTACAGGCTGGACTGTCCTCAGATGGACTGTGAGGAAGGGTGGGCCTTGCTGAAGTGTGGAGGCAAGAACTACGAGCGGGCCAAGGCCTGCTTCGAAAAGGCTCTGGCAGCGGAGCCCGAGAACCCTGAATTCAGCACTGGGTACGCAATCACCATCTATCGGCTGGACGGCTTCAACAAAGCGACCCAGGTCAGCGACGCATCTTGTCTGCAGCCTCTAAAAGAGGCCATCAGGCTGAACCCAGAAGACGCGTACATTAAGGCTCTGCTCGCCCTGAAGCTTCAGGACGTGGGCCAAGAAGCCGAAGGAGAAAAGTACGTCGAAGAGGCACTGACCAACATGTCCTCGCAGACCTACGTCTTTCGATACGCGGCCAAGTTTTACCGCAGGAAAGGCGCTCTGGATAAAGCTCTTCAGCTCTTAAAGAGGGCCCTGCAGGCCACGCCCTCCTCTGCTTTCCTGCATCACCAGATGGGGCTTTGTTACAAGGCACACATGATCCAAATCAAGAGAGCGGCAAACTGGCAGCCCAGAGGACAGGATAGAGACAATGTCGACAAAATGGTAAGGTTAGCCATAGCTCATTTTCAATTTGCTCTGGAACAAAAGCCCACATTTGACGTTGCTTATATACACCTGGCCGGTATGTACATAGAAGCTGGCAACCACAGAAAAGCTGAAGACATTTACCAAAAATTGTTATGTTTGATGTCCCTCGACGAAGAAAAACAGCAAAAGGTACATTTCCACTATGGTCAATTTCAGGAATTTCAAAAGAAATCTGAAGTCAATGCAATTATCCATTATTTAAAAGCACTAAAAACAGAAAAGGTGTCACTGACAAGAGATAAATGTATTAATTCTTTGGAGAAACTGACTTTAAGAAGACTTTCCAGAAATGCATCAGACATAGAAAGCTTGAGCATTCTTGGGTTTATCTACAAAGTCAAAGGCGAAATGAATAAAGCCCTGGAGTACTATGAGCAGGCCCTGAGGCTGGCTGTGGACTCTGGGAACTCTGGCACCTGATCCTGGGTGTGGAAATATGAACCACATTCACATTTTATTTGATTTTAGGTAAACATGTTAACTCTAACCATTGTTTCTGTTTGCTACTTTCAGAAACATATTAAGCAATCCACTGCAGTGATGCAAGTGTTTAACCATTACCCAAACCTGGTAAAATATTGGTTCTATTCAGAAAATACTGAAACAGAATATATACATCTCTGTTATGTGAGAGAGGAACCATTTCTCTGTGAATGTTATATAGTCGAAAAACCATTTGTCGAGTAGATTCGTAGCAAATAAAGGCCTGGATTTACATAAAACAAAAATGTTTCATTCATTCATTTTATCAACAAATAGTTTTTGGTGTTAGATACCAAATATGGTGATGTAGCAGAGGAAAAAATCTTTTTACGCTACCCATTTTAGGTTCATTGGCCAGGACTCCATAATTAGAATGACAAGCACAGATTAACAAGAGATAAACAAACAGAGATTTATGAATACATGCACCGCACACACACAGGGGAGCACCCAGTGATGAGTAACTCAAAAGGGTGGCTAGAAAACATAGCATCCTGGCAAACGAACAATGCATTTTTAGAGAAGGGATAAGAAATTTTAGAGAAGGGAAAAGAACCTTGAGTTTCTAGGGTGGCAAACTGTAGGAATGTAAATATTTGGGGGAGATTAATGGAAAACAAGGGCTAGTTGAGAAGGTTTGTTATGGGGGCCTGGGTGGCTCAGTTAGTTGAGCGTCCAACTTCGGCTCAGGTCATGATCTCACAGTTGGTGAGTTCGAGCCCCGCGTCGGGCTCTGTGCTGACAGCTCAGAGCCCCAAGCCTGCTTCGGATTCTGTGTCTCCCTCTCTCTCTGTCCCTCCCCTACTCACTCTCTCCCTCTCTCAAAAATAAATAAACATTTTTAAAAATTAGGGAAAAAAAAAAAAGAAGAAGAAGGTTTGTTATGTAGATTACTCCAGCAGTGACTCTGGGCTAATAAGGGTCTACACTTGTCTCAGGCAATCAACTTCTCACCTTCCTGGTGGAGAGGGTAAGGGGACACCACTACAAAGTTCTGTACTGCTTGTAGGCAGGTAGGGGGAGTACGCAGAGCGTGTCTTGTACCCTGCTTCTTCTCAACTGCCCTCAGTTCAAAATAATCCCTACACCAACATGGCATATTTTGGGGCGGCATACTCTGCTCCCCTTCAGCAAAGAAAGCAGACATCTCCCCAAACCTCCTGAAGTTTACGATCTAGTCAGTAACAAGTACACAGTCAATTACTTGTTTGATGTTTGATATTTATTGTTCCAAAGCAGTTTCTCTTCTTTCATGCCACATGTAGCACTGTTTATTCAGTCATTTTCTGGTATTGATTGATCAAAAACACAGGAAAAGGATGCTAAATGATCTGAGAGACCATCAGCAACAACCACCTTTGTGACATTTTATTAAAAGGGGTTGCACACCAAGCAATATTTTTAAAAGGAAGAAATAAGGAAACAATGTCTTTTCTCATCCAATAGTTTTAAAAGGAAGAGATACGGAAATAGTGTGACTGCTTTTTTCATCCATGTATTTTTTTAGGGGGAGGATGTATTAATTTCCCACTGTGGCTGTTAACAAATTACCACAAACTTGGTGGCTTAAAACCGCAAAAACTTATGATCTTACAGTTCTGAAGGTCAGAAATCTGAAATGGGTGTCACTGGATGGAAATCCACTGGCAACGGCCACAGAGGTATTGGCAACTGCCTCCAGAGATCCTAGGGGACAATCCTTTTTTGTACCTTTTCCAACTACTTAGAGGCTGCCTGCATTTCTTGGTGGGGATCCGTAATCCACAAGAACACAAATCCTCAAGAAATTCATACACAGATTGCGAAAGCCTTTTGATTTCTACTAAAATTCGTTAGGAACCGAAGGGAGCAAAGTTCATCATTGAAGGCTAGACGTCAGAGCCACACAGATCCGATCTTCTCAACATACTTGTAACTAAAACAAAGACTTCTTAGATTTAACAAAAATGGTATCTTACAGTGCTTGAGTTTGGGGAGGAGGCCCAAAGTGACACTGGCACTAAAGTGAGTCTAGCCACTGGGAACTCTCCCAGAGAGAGAAACATGAAAGGTAAATACTGGTCGGATGACTGGTTAATCTACTAGGCAGCTCTTCCCAGGTATTGCTAATACATCATTTGCAGCCAGAAAGCAGAGCTCATTCATGCAACATAAATCTCTGGATTATGGATGTGTTTGTGTGAGGGGTGCTTGACGACCCAGAGGTCTCAGTCATCAGAGTGTCTTATAATCTAACACCATCTCTCTATCCCCTCGCGTCCCCTCCTCTGGAAGAGGTGTCTGCGCTCTGAGGGCTCGGAAGCTCTAATGTGTGGAAGAGCCTGGACGCTTGCAGGGGAAAACGGCAAGCAGCAAATCCAGAAAAAGAGCTGCTCTTCCGTAGTGAAAACGCTCCTGTCAAGCCTCCACATGACTATCTCCGGGCATTACGGAGAAGTCTCGGAACTGACAGCTGACTTCCAGGACTTGTTACCCCTCCCATGGAAATGACTGGCAAAACCTCAGCTGGCGTCCTTGTTTAGAGTTTCTGCCGCTCAAAACTTTCTCCAAGTGCCTAGGGAATGTCTCTCACGTAGTCCAAATCCGGCCAAGCCACAGCTCCTGCCACTCCCTACTGTTAAGGTGCCCCCAGCCAGATCTTTGCTAACTGCTGTCCGCACACCACTGCAAGCTCCAGTTCCTCGGGGACCCTCTCTGGTCACCGTTGTCCCCATTGTTATGATGCTGCTAGTACTGGAACTGCATTGGGACTGAGGGCCCCTACCCATAGCCTGCCCCAGCTTGACCCAGAGGGTGGGTCATGAATCCACAGCCCTGAAGCCTGTCCCCAGCAGACCAGATGTGACACAGCCACACTTCTCTGACATTCCCCTTGATGTCCACCGTTCTCTCACGCACGCCTCCTCTTGAACTCCAGGACCATCCCCAACTGCTCATCTGTGCTCAACTCTTCCTCTCCTTCCTGAAATCCAGCTCCTATCTCTTGCAGGCTGTGTCCTGAGGACAAGCTCACATGATTTCAAACACATACACGAGGGTATTATTTACAGCACTGATTCTCAAGGAGGGAGAATCTGAGGGGAGAGGAGAATGTTGTCCCTGAGAGAAGAGAAAGAAAAAAAAGTTCCTCAATAGCACCAAGGTTGAGAAACTGACTTACATGTATTTCTTAAAAGCGTTACTTAATTTTCGGTTTCCCAAGAAGATTTTAGATCAATTGCCATGTTTCACTTTCTGTTTCCCTTTGTTGCTAGTTGCTGCGTCCTGCATGTTGACTAGAGTACGTTCAAAAGACAACACACTACTGGTTTTACCAAGAATCCACCCAATCCAACAGTCTGTGAAAAAAGATCAATATTCAAATTCCATCTAGTAATTCTGGCACGTTCAACACCCACTCAACAGCCAGACGTTTGTTTCTTCTCAATCCTGAAAATGTATATTCCTTTAAATTTTTCACAGATGGTTTTTGCCTTTCTGAATTTGAATTCCTAAACAATATAAGTAGATAGGCAGGATTTCCTTTCCCTTTAATGTTCACTTCTGGTTGCTTAGTTGCTATCGGTCTAAACCTTAATAAGCAAAGACGACCTTTTGGCTTGGATACAGTTAAGAGAAAGGAAGGGAGAGAAGCAGGAACAAGGAAGGAAACATAATCCACGCACTGAAAATTTTTTCAAACACTGGAGCGCCATTAAATTTTTCTACATCCTTGATAAGGAGGGTATTCTGGCTTTATTCTTCCACCCACAGCAAACTGTTCGGTACCTTTTCTAAAATGAAGCTTCCTTGAGGCACCTGGGTGGCTCAGTCAGTTGACTGTCACTCTGTCTCGGCTCAGCTCATGATCTCACTGATCGTGGGATCGAACCCCACTTGGGATTCTCTGCCTGCCTCTCTCACTCTTTCTCTCAAAATAAATAAACATTTTTTAAAAACAAAATAAAGGATGCCTGGGTGGCTCAGTTGGTTAAGTGTCAGACTCTTGATTTCGGTTCAGGTCATGATCTCAGGGTTCGTGAGACCGAGCTCCACCTCACTCTCCATGTTGACAGCACAGAGCCTGCTTGGGATTCTCTTTCTCACTCTGTCCCTCCCCTGCTCGCTCTCTCTCTCTCTCAAAAATACATACATACATACATACACGCATACATACATAATAAATAAAATTAAAAAAAAATAAAATGCAGCTTCCTGCTTAAGTTAAACATTACAGTAGGCTTCAGGCCCATGCCATTCTTCCTCTGATCTCATTTCTTGAGACCTCCCCCCTACCCTTACTGCTCCAGCCACACCACCCATTCATGGCAAGTATGTTCCCACCTCCCTGGGGTTTGTACCTACTGCTTCCCCTGCCTGAACCATTCTTCCCTGGCCCCATAACCACTCTCTCCTTCACCTGCTTCAGATCTTTACTCAAATGTCACTGACCCAGTGAAATCTTTCCTCCCCACCATATTTATAACGGTGAAACGCCCGGCACTGTAACCCACTCCATGCTTTTTCTCCATAGCACCATCTCACACACAATACTTTATTTGTTCTTTATTATCTTTATCTCCCACACTAGGAATGAAGTACTCGAAGGTAGATCCTTTGTTTTTTTCATTGCTGCATTGCCTGTGTCTTGCACAACGTCTGCCTCTTAGCAGTTGTTCAATGCGGTTCACTGAATCCACGAGGAATGACTGCAGTCACAGGGGGACAAAAATTTTAGTGTGTGGGTATTTGGCATTTTCGGCTCAGATTCCTGATACCACCCTGATCTTTATTAGAAGTTGTTAGGCGAAGCACGGTTGGCAAGGGCACAGAAGGCAAGCACTGTCCTACAACTCCAGGGAGGGGTGTATAAATCTCTCCGCAAAGTTATTAAGCAATAGCTATCAAATTTTAAAATGTGTATGCATTTTGACTCCCAAGTTTCTCTAACTTTACCCCATGGGTAGTGCGCCTGTGTTGTTTGTTGAATCAAGACGAGAAGCAGAGACTTCTTTCCGCTTAGGATGCAGAAAGACGAAAAGAGCATCGCTGCCACCCTTGCAACAGAAATAACGCGGAGCAATCTCCCGTCACTTTATTTAAAAAGAGAGGGGGGGCGGGGCACGAGGACTCAGCAAGGCAGGCGAGAGCCCAGATCAAAGCCAGAGGCCCCGCTGCAAATACCACACCGCACCGCCCGGAGTCTCACAAACCTCTCCCCGGCCCCACTCAGCTCTTGCAGACGTTTCCGTTTCTTGGAGCTGGACTCCGCCGGGTCGGGAAGCTGAGACACCATCTACGTTCCATTTCCCGTTCGGATGCCGCCTTTACAAAAGCCAACTCCTAGCCTCAGAGAGCGCGCAGCTGACGCCCGGAGGGAAGCGCACTCCCGCGCCGCCGGCACTTCCGCGCTCCCGTCCGCGCGCACTCCGCGCCCTCCCGCCTGCACGCGCGCACGCCCCCGCGCACTCCGCGCTCCCCCGTCCGCACGCCCGCGCCCCCGCGCACTCCGCGCCCTCCCGCCCGCACTCCCGCGCCTGCCGGCGCCCTGGAGCGCGCGCTCCGCAGCTGGGGCTCCACTTCTAGAGCGGAAAGCCCGAGGGGACTGCCGCCTGCCGGGACGGTCCACAACCACCACGAGGTGAGGGTTTTCTCCGCTTCTGCTCCCAAACTCCGCGTAGGCCTTGGACTCCGTGGCCCGCGCAGCGCCGGGGCCCTTCCAGGCCGCACGGGCGTCGGGTTTAGGTTGCCCCCGCGAGCCCGGTCCCCGCCGAGGGAAGGGCAGCCCCAGTCCCGGGACGGGGAGGGGAGCCGGCGGACGCGACTCGTCACCGGGTCTGCTGCTTCTGCCCAGGTGCCTTTCTGACCTCGGGGTCTGAGTTCTTCCCTTCCCGGGAGCCACCGACTCCTGCTGGTCCGCCCCGTCGGCTGTTTTGCGCGGATGCCTGAGGCTGTCTCCTTTACCAGCTGACGCGCGGGGCAGGATGCTTCTCACCCGCTTTGGATCCCCAGGCTGCCGCAGCCGGCCCTGCGCCCGACCGGTGAACCTCCGCATTTAAATGAGTTGAGGGACGGGAGGCTAAAACCTTGTTCGAAGTCGTGACTCTGAACACCTCCTCGTTGGATGCCCAGAACATTTTGTAAACTCTGAGTCCGTTTCTTATTCGTAAAACTTAATGGCACCCAATCTTAGGACCGCGGAAAGAGTTCATTGCTTAGCGTGAAGAGTTTTGCAAATGTTGATTACTATTACGTGAAGCAGAAGAGGAAATTGAATAAGCGCCCCACTGCCAACAAGTTTAAGAAGGGAGGGAGTTCGGGGGGGGGGTGCCAGAAGAAACAAGAAGGAAAAGGGGGTGCACTGTATGTGGAACAGGAGCGGACCCCACTGGGGACAACGAAAGACTGCTCCTTCCTGGCTAAAACTCAAAATTGCCTAAAGATAAATGTCGCCTCTTCAGACACAAGAGCCTCTCTCTGCCAGCTTCCCAGAGACAAAGTTTAAAGGTTAAGTAGACTGGGTTTAAAAGTAAAACTTATCATGGTATCCAGTTGTGTTTAAATTCCACCGAGTCTGAGCGAAGCACTTCAGTGGCTGAGTGAACGTCCCTTTGAGATGTCACTGGCACGGCCACATTCCTATTGCCCGAGGCGGTCTCCTCAGCCTCCTTGGGCTGGGCCGGTGTAAACCTCTGGAGCAGAAGAGGATGTGCATTTCACTCTGCCCACGGGCAGGGGGCCGGTAAGCCCAGATCGCCATGGGTCTGGACAGGCTGCTAAGGGGAGGTCTTGCCCAAAATTTTGGTGACGTTGCACCAGAGAAAGGAACAACTAACTACCGAGGGATGATCATACCAGGTTTCCCAGTCAGGACCATAAAAGACAGCCCAAACCCTGTATTCAAAATCCAAACACAGAGCCAGACAGAGCGCATGCCAAGATACAAAGACAAGTGGGGTGGGGAGAATTGAAGTGGGAGGTGGGAGGTAGTTTGGAGCCATCAGCAGGAAGGGAGGGACTAGCAGGAACTCCTCATCAGGTATCCAGGTGCTTTTGATGCTAAGCCCAACCTCTGGGCTGGACACGTCAGAAGCTGCTAGTATGTGACTACACTGTCATTCATTCAACAAATATTTATTTAGTGAGCTTCCATTATCTGCCTGGAATAATAACTAGATGCTGGGACACAGAGGTGCAAAAAGTAAGATCAAAACAAGGTCCCTATTTTCATAGGGCTTTTATTTAAATGGGGGAAATACACATACAATAGATAAATGAGTAAATAATATAATTCAGAAAGTGAACAGAGCTGTAAGGAAAATAAGTGTAATGGGCTAAGAGAGTGACCTAGAACAGAGGGGTCTATTTTAGATGGTTCTGCCTCAGGCACCCTCTGGGGTAGGGCATATTTGAGCTGAGTTACAAGAAAGAGCTAGGCATGCAAAGATTTAGAAGCAGAGCATCCCGAGTAAAAACAACAGGTATAAAAGTCCTTGAACTTGATGTGTTTGAGATAGGAAGAAAAGTCAAAATGTCTAAAATGACAGTGAATGTGGAGGACAGTAGGAGGGAAAAGGTCGGATGGGTAGGCAAGGCCAGGTCCTTTAGGGACTTGTAGGACCTGGCAAGGGCTGGATTAATATCTAAGGGTGTTGGGTAGCCCTTGGGAGATTGTAAGTGGGAGACTTACATGATCCAGTTTACATTTTCAAAAATATACTAGGGCTGTATTGGGGAATCAAGACCAGAAGGAAGCAGGGAGACCAGAGTTTTGCCCCAGCTCAAAGGAAAGGTGATTGTGGTTCAGAGGAGGAAAACAGCAGTGGAAGTGGAGAGAAGTGGATGGATTTGAGATGTGACAGAATTAACAGAACTTCGTACTGGAATGGATGAGGGGTTGGGAGAGGAGGAATAGAGGGATCAAAGATTACTCCTAGGTTATTTGGCCTGTGGAACTAAGAGGTGCCAAACAAGATGGGGAAGACAGGAGGTACAGGATCAAGGCGCCCAAGTTTCTGTATTGCATGTGTGTATTTGAGATGCCAACTGAACTTCTTTTTTTTTTATGTTGATTTATTTTTTGAGAGAGAGAGAGAGACAGAGAGAAACAGAACACGAGTGGGGGAGGGACAGAGAGAGAGGAGATACAGAATCCGAAGCAGGCTCCAGGCTCTGAGCTGACAGCACAGAGCCCCACGCCGGGCTCGAACTCACCAACTGCGAGATTATGACCTGAGCCCAAGTCAGCCACCCAACTGACCGAGCCACCCAGGCGCCCCAAGGTGAATTTTAAATACATTGCATGTATCCTGTATTTTAAAGCAAACTATTCTAAAAAAAACAAAAAACAAAAAACAAAAAAAAAACCAAAACCACCTCCAATTTTTATGGTAAAAAGAGGTAGTTTAACAGTATTGAGCTTTGAGTCAGGCAGAGCTGGGTTTGATTCTGAGCTCAGCCACGTTAGAGCTGAGTAACCTCGGACATGTAATATAAACTCTGTCCCCTACTCCTCATCCACAAAATTGTGAAAATAATAAAATGGCATAAAAATTAAATGTAATTTGTAAGTGCCTGGCGCACTGCCTGGCGTGCAGTAAGCTAGTGATGCATGGCAACTTCAGGTTTCCTTGTTTGTGGAGTTCTCCTCTGATTTCAGTCTATTATAAATAGTGTAACATTTACACCATTGAGCCAAATCTGCAATGAGCCCAGCTCGTGTGTATAAGGTTGTTTTTTTCAAATCCATCTTTATTTGCCATCTAATTTAGTTCTTCACCTTGAATAAAATGGCAGAGATTTTAAGTTAAAGGAGAGCTCTAACCTGGTGTGTGGGAGCTCTTTTATTCCATTAAAGTCCGACAGGCCCAAGTGTCTCCAGTGTCCTGTCTCACACAGGAGCCGCTGGTCATATACAGTTATTTAAATTAATTAAAAGTAAACGAAATTTAAAATCCAGTTCCTCAGGCATCCTAGCCACATTTCAAGTGATCATGGTCACTTGTGGCTAGTGTCCATCATATTGCAGAGCATGGATAAGAACATCTCCATCATGGCAAGAATTTCTGTGGGCAAGCTCTGGCTAGAACCTGTAGTCACTAAAGTGTGGGACCTGTATATTGGTGTGTATGTATATACACGGAGAGTGAGAATAAACATGAAAAAATATATAAAATTGAAATTAATTGCAAATTAACTTAAATGTGTACTAAAGATAATATTAAGTCACTAAGGATTAAATTTAGTTTCTATAAAAGTTGGAAAACTGTTCATGGAATAGTATATTTGGTTGTAAATATGAAATGGTTTTATCTGTCCAATTACTACTACTCGTTGTGCCACTAATCCAGTTCTCTAACTCTTCTGTCACTTTTGGCTAATTAAGACAGCCCCTTCACAATTCCTAAAGACTTGGTCGATTCACTGTAAAGCCTCAGTCTCTTATTTGATTCAAAGCACTCTTCTCCTGCTATGCAGGACAGGAAAATGAGAAATACTATACTGTAGGGTGGCTGGCAAGGCAGGGGTGCAGTGTTAGCTAGAGTGGTCAGAGATACCCCTCTTGGAAGACCTCACATTTGAGCCAAGACCAGAATCATGAGAGTGAGCAATCCCTAGACCTCTCTTAGGAAGAGTTCAGAGACTGAGGGTGTAAAAAGCAGGTGCAGATGCCCTGAGGATACAGACCTGGCAGAGGAAAGAAACTTTTTTAAAGGCCAGTATGACCGGAGGGCAATGAAGGAGAGGAGATTGTACAAAATGAGGCTATAGAAGTAGACACAGGACAGATGAAGAAAGGCATGGCGACCACGGTTAGGAGTCTGAGTCTGGAGATAAAGATGTATTAACATTGTATAGCTTCACTTCTGCTTCATGTTCCATCTTTCTCGCAGTTATCCCCACCTCTCTCCTACAAGCGTCATTTTCTCCCTTGATACTGGATCATTCCCACAGGCATATCATTAAGTCATTAAAAATTTCATGATTAAAAATGTTTTTGACAGTTCCGCCAACCCCCCTCCAGATGTAGCTCTGTCTATTCCCTTAATAGTAAAATTCCTTGAAAGGAGTGACCTCTATTCCCCGTATCCACTATTCCACCTCCCATTGTCCACCCCCCCCCCCAACTAGTAATGTTTTCATCCCTACCTTTTTAGTAAAATGCTCATCAGGGTTCCCCACAGCTTTGCTCCAGCCCAGTGATCTCTTCTCTGTCCTCAATCACTCAACCTCTTAGAGTCATTGTACATATCGAACATCCATCTCTCCTTCCTGAAATAAATATTTCTTCCTTAGGCTTCCATAATATCATGGATTTTTTTTCCTTTTTTCCTTTTCCCTTTTTTTAAATCTACTTCACCCATCCCCTCACCTACCTCCCCTCTGGAAACCACCAGTTTGTTCTCTGTATTTAAGAGTCTGGTTTTGGGGGGCACCTGGGTGGCTTAGTCAGTTGAGTGTCCAACGCTTGATATTGCCTTAGATCATGATCTCGCGGTCATGGGATTGAGGCCCACATCAGGCTTCATGCTGACTGGGGAGCCTGCTTGAGATTCTCTGTCGCCTTCTCTCTTTCCCCTTCCCCCACTCGTGCATGCGTTGCTCTCTCTGTCTCTCTCAAAATAAATAAACATTTTTAAAAAGAGTCTTTTTTTTGTTCATTTGTTTCTTAAATTTCACATATGAGTGAAATCGTATGGTATTTGTCTGTCTCTGACTTATTTCACTTAGCATTATACTCTCTAGGTCTACCCATGTTGTTGCAAATGGCAAGATTGCATCCTTTTTTATGGATGAGTAATATTCCATTGTATATGTATCCACATCTTTATCCATTCATCTATCAATGGACACTTGGGCTACTTCCATAATTTGGCTAATGTAAATGATGCTGATATATATATATATGTATATATATATATATATATATATATATATATATATATTAGATATTTTATATATATATATAATATTAGATATTTTATATATATATAATATTAGATATTTTATATATATATATATATATATATATATATATATATATATATATATATAATATACATTTAGTGTTTTGTTTTTTGTTTTATCTTGTTTTTTAGTAGGCTCCATGCCCAGTGCAGAGCCCAATAGCCCAACACAGGGCCTGAACTCACAACCCTGAGATCAAGACCTGAGCTGAGATCAAGAGTTGGACGCTCAACAGACTGAGCCACCAGGTGCCCCCAGAGGGACATCTTTTAGGCCTGTATCAAACATTATCATTTCCCTACTTAAAAATCTCCCTGTAATGACTTCCCATTAGAATTATTGTAAAATTAATATTCCTTGTCATGGACTGCAGGCCTGCACCTTCTGTTCCTGCTACTGCCATGCCTCACCTTCCACTTAACCCTTCTTCCTTCTGTCCCCCGAACACTCCAAGTCTGTTCCCACATCAGGGCCTTTGCACTTGCTGGTCCCTCAGCCCCAACCAGGGTTTCTCAACCTCAGCATGATTGACATTTTGGGCTGGATAATTCACGGTGACTGGGACCTACCCGTGCACTGCAGGATAGTTAGCAGCATCCCTGGTCTTGACCCACCCAGTGTGACAACCAGATTGTCTCCAGACATTACCAAATGTCTCCCGGGAGCAAAAGCACCCTGGTAGAGAAGCAGTGGCTTAGACCATTCTGCCCTCAGATCTTCTATGACTGCCTCTGTTCCACTGTTGGGATCTGATTATTTCAATTGCCCCTTTTTACAAGGGCTATTTCTTCACAATCATAACTAAAGTACCTCCCCCCGCCTCCAACCACCACCTCTTAATACCATTACTCTGATTATTTTTTTCTTTTTAACACTTATCACTATCTGGAATTATACTTTCCATTTGTTTCCATATTGATTTGTTTCCATGTTTCTTTTCTTTCACCTCCTTTTGTTCCCTCCTCTTCCAGAATGAAATTACCATGAGGAAAGGGCCTTTTTCTAACTTACTCGCTCACTACTATATCTAGGATACAACTAGGATACTGCCTGGCATGTGTGACATGAGGTGGTCAACAAATGTTTTGATGGAAATATTACTGTAGTTCCCATAAACATTTGTACAAATAGGTTTATATTTTACATACAAGAGGGTGGGGATCCCGTGTGCAACAGAAACAGAAATACACACACGTAAGCAGGGAACTTCTCTGAGAGAAGATTTAAGGAATTTTTTTTTCTGCGAATTCCTTAATTATGGCCAGTAGTAGATGTAGAATGTCTTTCTTGACTGTCTCACCACTACCATCAGCAAAACAAACAAATAAAACTAGGAATATTACTCAGGATTTCATCAGTTGCAGACAGTAGAAACCTAATTCAAACCAGCTTAAACAAAGGAGAGAGAAGCTATGTCTTTAAGTAAACAGAAGTTCAGGGTTAGACAGGGTGATCCAGGCAAGACTCTTTAGTCACTGGCATAAGCCGTCTGTCCTTCCTCCTGTCTGAGCTCTGCTTTCTGCTGTGTTAGATCCCTTCTCAGGTAGGCTGTCCCTAAGTGTGGAAAGATGGCCACTAGCAGCTCCAAGCTTATATTCTACCAGCTTACACTTTTCAGAAGGAAGAGACCTAGTTTCAGTAAAATTATATATATATTAAAATATATATATGAACTAATATATATTAATATATATTTAAAGTATATATTAATCATATATAAGTATTACAATTAATTATATTAATTATAATTACATGTTGCATATATTAATTATACTGATTAATACTAATTATATATAATACAAATTTTATATATTATTATATTGTATTAATATTAATTACATATAATATTATATATTTGTTTATTCATCTATTATTGAGAGAGAAAGCAAGCACCAGCTGGCGAGGGGCAGAGAGACAGGGAGACGCAGAATCCGAAGCAGGGTCCAGGCTCCAAGCTGTCAGCACAGAGCCCAACGTGGGGCTCGACCTCACCAACTGTGAGATCATGACCTGAAGTCAGATGCTTAACAGACTAAGCTACCTAGGTGCCCCTCAGCAAAATTATTATATTTTAATTGGACTACCTCTGAGTGAATCACTGGGACCAGGGAACGGCTGGAATATCTTGCGCCTTCCCAGATTGGAGTGAATGGTGGACGGCCCATCTCAAATCACATGGACTGAGAGTAGAGGGAGAGCATGTTCCAGAAAGGAAAACCAAGAGAAGGGATCCTCACCAAGCCAGAGCCACAGATGTCCACAGCACTGGACTGTGCGCACTTCCTGGGTCACTTTCACAGACCTTGGTTGGAATGCTAAGCTGTAACTGACCAGTGACTTATAACATAAGCTCTCCATGAGCAGAGCTGTGTCTCGCTCAGGGTTACATCCCCAGGGTTATTGACAAGATCTCGCACAGAGAAGGCTGTCCCTAATGAATAAGTATTTCCTAGCCCTTCCTTTCCTCTTCCTCTTCCTAGTTTCTGAGATCATGTTTCCAATGGGCTCTGCAGAGTTACACTGTGCGTTGTACAAAGGGAGCTCAGCAAATATTTATGAAGTGAATATTGAGGGAGCTGATGAGTTAATAATAGGTCTTAGTCTTTATTGTTGCCCACAACCCGAGAGGCCAGAAGGTTGTGGGATTTGACAGCAAAACCTACACATTACCCACCCTCCTCTTGTCCTTTCCCGATCTTTTTAAAAAAAAAATTTTTTTTTAATGTTTATTTATTTTTGAGAGAGAGACAGAATGCGAGTGGGTTAGGGGCAAAGAGAGAGGGAGACACAGAATCCGAAGCAGGCTCCAGGCTCCAAGCTGTCAGCACAGAGCCCAGCGCTGGGCTTGAACTCACAAGCTGTGAGATCATGACCTGAGCCAAAGTCAGAGGCTCAACCGACTGAGCCACCCAGGTGCCCCTCCCCATCTTTCTTGAACTCTCTGCTGCTCTCCTTGTTATCTATCTCAAATCATGCTTTCCTCATCTCTTGGTATACCTGTTCCTGTCTGTTTCTGGGCCTTTCTCTCCCTGGGGTTTCCCACCCCACCCCATCCCGCTCTCCCTCGATTTCTTCCTTCCTCCTCAAAAATGATACATTGAGGGGCGCCTGGGTGGCGCAGTCGGTTAAGCGTCCGACTTCAGCCAGGTCACGATCTCGCGGTCCGTGAGTTCGAGCCCCGCGTCGGGCTCTGGGCTGATGGCTCGGAGCCTGGAACCTGTTTCCGATTCTGTGTCTCCCTCTCTCTCTGCCCCTCCCCCGTTCATGCTCTGTCTCTGTCTGTCCCAAAAATGAATAAAAAACGTTGAAAAAAAAATTAAAAAAAAAATGATACATTGATATGGCTTCTGTGTCTCCTCCAGTGAACTTCTTTTTCTTATTTCTCACATATTCTTCTCTCCCTTCCTACTCATAATGCAGAAATGGAATTTTTATATTCGTTACTGTTTATAGATCTATTATTTTTAATTTTCAAGCTGTTAGACAAAACATTTAAATTCCTCTCTGATTGATTGATTGATTGATTGATTGACTTAGAGACAGAGACAGAACACGAGCAGGGGAGGGGCAGAGAGAGAGGGAGACACAGAATTTGAAGCAGGCTCCAGGCTCTGGGCTGTCACCACAGAGCCCAACACAGGGCTCAAATTTGTGAACCACAAGATCATGACCTGAGCCAAAGTCAGATGCTTAACCGACTGAGCCACCCAGGCGTCCCTAAATTTGTCTCTGTAGGGGCGCCTGAGTAGCTCAGTTCGTTGAGTGTCCAACTTCAGCTTAGTCATGATCTCATGATGTGTGAGTTTGGGCCCCATGTCAGGCTCACTGCTGTCAGAGCAGAGCCTGCTTCAGATCCTGTCTCTGTCTCTGTCTCTGTCTCTGTCTGTCTCTCTGTCCCTCCCCCTCTTATGCCCTCTCTCTCTCTCTCAAAAATAAACATTTAAAAAATCATAATCATAATCATAAATTCCTCTCTGTAAAAATATGCCCAGTACTGACGTGTGGGTGGCTTAGTTGGTTACACATCCGACTCTTGATTTCAGCTCAGGTCATGAGTTTGAGCCCTGCGTTGGGCTCTGCACTAACAGTGCGGAGCCTGCTAGGGATTCTCTCTCCCCTCTCTCTCTGCCCCTCCCTGGCTCTTGCTCTCTCTCAGAAATAAATAAAGTTAAAAAAAAAAAAAATAGGTGGTACCTGGGGGCTAGTGACTGCCAAAAGGAAATTGATACCCTGTGATGCAGAAAACCCTGCTGTCTTTCAGAACTGGCTTTGCAATGAGAATTTAATGAAATATTTCTAGAATGTAACTGGACCCAGAGGAAACCAATATAAAGTTACAGGGGCCCAGTGCTTCAAGTGTAAATTCCAGTAGAAGACTGGTTTGGTTGCTAAGCAGAGAACAGTGTTAGAGGTTTAAACAATGATTCAGTTCTTCAAAAATTTAAAAACGACTTTATCTTTGACAGTGAAATGCCTAAGGACCCCCTGAAGGCCATTCTGTTAGAGTTGGAATGTCACTTTACATGGAATTTACTTAAGGAAGACATTCTGTTTGATGTGGAAAATACAATCGGGCAGCAGCTTGAGTTTCTCACCACAGAATCCAAACTCACTCTTTACAACCTATTGGCCTATGTGAAACACCTAAAAGGGCAAAATGAAGATGCCCTGGCGTGCTTGGAACAAGCAGAAGACATAACCCGGAGAGAACACCCGGACAAAGAAGAAATACGGCGTCTGGTCACTTGGGGAAACTATGCCTGGGTGTACTATCACACGGACCAGCTTAAGGAGGCACAGAGGCATTTAGACAAGATAGGGGCCGTCTGCAAGAAACGGTCCAGTCCCTCTGACTACAAGTTGGAGAGTCCTGAGATTGAATGTGAAAAAGGGTGGGCATTCTTGAAATTTGGAGGAAAGTACTACCAGAAGGCTAAAGCGGCTTTTGAGAAGGCTCTGGAAGCGGAACCTGACAATCCAGAATTCAGCATTGGCTACGCCATCACGGTGTATCGGCTGGATGACGGTAACAGAGGAGGGCCTGCAAGGAGCTTGTCTCTGGGCCCGCTGAGGAAGGCTGTCACCCTGAACCCAGATAACGCCTACATGAAGGTTTTACTGGCGCTGAAGCTTCAAGACGTACATGCAGAAGCTGAAGGGGAAAGGTACATTGAAGAAATCCTGGACCAGATAGCTTCCCAACCTTACGTCCTTCGTTATGCAGCCAAATTCTACAGGAGAAAAAAATCCTGGGACGAAGCTCTTGGACTTTTGAAAAAGGGCTTGAAGGCGACGCCCACGTCCTCGTTCCTGCATCACCAGATGGGACTCTGCTATAGGGCACAAATGATCCAGGTCAAGAAGGACACGTGCAACAGGCCTAAAGGGGAGGATAAACTGAGAGTCGACAGGCTTATTGCGATGGCTCTCTCTCATTTCAAAGCAGCTGTGGAACGAGACTCCACGTTTGCATTTGCCTACACGGACCTGGCCAACATGTACGCTGAGGGAGGCCAGTATAGCAAGGCTGAAGACGTTTTCCAGAAAGCCCTTCACCTGGAGAACATAACTGATGATCACAGACATCGGATCCACTATTACTATGGCCGCTTTCAGGAATTTCACTGTAAATCAGAAAGTACTGCCATCCACCATTATGTAGAGGCCTTGAAGCTTAGAGACCGGTCACTCCTCCGGACCAAACTAACAAGTGCTCTGAAGAAATTGGCTGTCAAGAGACTTAGTCACGATGCTTCAGATGTGCAGAGTTTATGTGCCCTGGGGTTTGTTTATAAGCTGGAGGGAGAAAAGAGGCAAGCTGCTGAGTTCTATGCTCGGGCCCAGAGGATAGACCCAGAAAATGCAGAGTCCCTTGCTGCTCTCTGTGAGCTCAGACTTTGTATTTAAATACACACTCTAGGAAATTACTTTGAAGATTTTCTCCTCGTTGTGGGTTCAAGTATTCTTGTTCATTGTTTTAATCTATTGTTAATTGTGGAGCTGATTTTTATTGAATGTTTACTGTGTAGCAGGCATCATGCTAAATATGAATCTTTCACTGTTTTTTTTCTAATGAAAATAGTGTAATCCATTTGGCAACAAAAACATTCCAGATGTTGTTACCTTTCAAAAATGGGAGGGCTATTATGACTTTACACCTCGATCTCTGCTATTTATAATAATTTTCTGATAAATTTCTTGTCAAATTTCACATATTGCTCACTTAGGTAACAAGCATAATCTTGCCGTAAGCCTTTGACCCCTAGGTCAAGAACGGACTTCCGGCAAAATGGAAAATTCTATTAGTTAAGCTCTTAACTGTGTAGCTTGCCAAAGATGGATCCTATCCAGTTCTGACTCTGAGGAAGGTATTTAACCATTAGCCCGCTAGTCACTTAAAGAATCCTTTTTGTTGAAAGAAAAAGTTCTTAACAGTAAAAAGTCTGCTGTCTGTGATGACCTCAATGAAAGGAGAAAAAAACTAGAACAGGGGAAAAAAGATTTCTTTAAATACAGAATTCCAAAATGTTCATTACGCAATTAGAAATAGTTGTGAGGAAAAAAGTGAACAATGGAAAATCCTTAGTCTCGAGTTTCTCCGGTCTTTCAACTGGAAAGTAAACCTTATCTAAATGGAATTAACTTCATTCCAACTAAAATTGCAGAATTTTTAGGTTAAAATCATTGCACAGATTGAGGAATTGTGGGAGAAATGATAATTAAATGGATACATAGATATCCCCATTCTACATCCATAGATTGCCAAGTTTTGGTGATTAAGTTTTGGGTCTGGGCTGGGTGGTTCTTGTTCCCCCAGTTTCCGGCCTGTGGTTAACTGTTCAAGCATTCCAAAGTTACTTCTGTGTGGCTCTTTCTTTTGCCTGAAGTTTTCAGGTTGACATGTTTTCCTGTAGATCGTCCAGGAGTAGTTAAGCCCTGCTTTCTGTTTGAATGTCCACCTCGAAGAGTCTACTACTCAAGGACTCTGACCCCAGGGATGCTTTTTACAACGGGATGCTACTGAAAGTGGCTTCTTTTATGTTGTTTCTTTGATTATCATACACAATTGTATCTACCACCAGTGTTAGTGGAAAAGCGTGCCGTGCGATTTGATTCTCCATACTGCCACTGCCTTAAGACTGCCATGAATTTGTGTGTTATTTCTACTCGTTACTATTTTTATTTTTTTAATTAAATTTTCTGTTATGGTTTTGATGGGTTTGATTATTATAAAAGTGGTGAATTCTCACTGTAAAATTTCAAATAAACAGAAGCATATGAATTTACAAGTAAGAGCACTTCCCTCACTCTAACCCAGTTCCACACCCCCATGGTAACCTGTTAACAATTTAATATGTATCCTTCCAGATATTTTTCTATGCATATTCAGACACGCATCCATACTGCAGTGTATTTCGTGAATTAAATTTTTTTAAATGTTTGTTTTACTTAAGTCTCTGCTGTGTTTATTTTGCTCATTTCATATGTTTATTCAGGAAGGAAGAACAGGGAAGGGAAGGATCTTTACTCAGGTATTTCAGAAATTCAGGACTGAAGTCCTGACCTGTCAGAAGAAGCATTTGTCACACTTTGCATCAAATATTTTGCAGCAAGTCATTTTCTCTCACTGGGAATAATGTTGTAATCAAGCTTATGTTCCCAAGTAGGGATTCCACATGCAATTAAATACAATTATGATATCAAAATAACAGTAAGTATCTGTATTTAAATATTAGACTTTAATGTCTATTAAATGACTTTAAAATTTACTAGATATTAGAACCTTGAAGAATTGGCTCACATGATTACAGAGGCTGAGGACCATAATCATGGGTCACTGTCCATAAGCTGCAGACCCAGGAGAGCCAATGCTATAATTCCAGTCTGGGCCAAAGGCCTGAGAGCTGGAGGAACAATGCCATAGGCTGAGGTCCAAGTCTGAGGGCCCGAGAACCAGGAAGGCCGATGTACAGGCTCCAGTCTAAGGGGAGGAGAAGACACATGTCCAGCTCACACAGCCAGGCAGACAATTCACACTCCCTCTGCCTTCTTGTTGTACTCAGACCCTCACCAGACCGGGTGGTGCCCAGCCAACACTGGGGAAGACAGTCTGCTTTACCCCTGCCTCCTGAGTCAGATGCTGGTCACAGACACACCCAGAACTGATGTTAGACTCGAAGTCTGGGCCTCCCACAGCCTGGGCAGATTGACACACAAACTTAACCTGTAACTGCATCCCAGGACGCGGTGCCTGGCAGGTGCACATCACAGTGACCGTGTCTATTTTCTCCACAGTGAGGTCAACAAGAATTCTCTGGAAAAAATCCTCCCACAGCTGAAATGCCATTTCACATGGAACTTACTTAAAAAAGGATGGTGTCTCGCATGATCTAGAAGACAGAGTGTGTAACCAGATTGAATTCGTAAACGCTGAGTTCAAAGCTACAATGTACAACTTTTTGGCCTACATAAAACACTTAAATGGTCACAACGAGGCCGCCCTGGAGTGCCTACAGCAAGCTGAGGAGCTGGTCCAGCGAGAACACTCTGATCAAGCAGAAATCAGAAGGCTGGTCACCTGGGGAAACTATGCCTGGGTCTACTATCACCTGGGCAGACTCGAGACGCTCAGATCTATGTGGACAAGGTGAAACAAGTATGCGGGAAGCTTCCAAATCAGTACAGTACTGAGTGGCCGCTGGGTTCTTCAGTGACCAAAGCTGCCAGGGTCCTCTGCAGAGCAGGTCACTGGGAACTGTGGATGCCAGCCCAGTGTGTTGACACTGGTGGCTCCCGCTCGTCCTTGTTCCCAGCCATCTGCTTAGGTCCCAGCTTCCCAGGCTCTGGGTGGGGCAGAACCAAAGCAGGCCCTTTGCCCGGCGCCACAAAAGGGCTCAGAAACCCAGTGTTCACTTGGCTCTTCCTTTCCCAGCTAGAACCCTTTGTGGTTGGAAGTTGCCTCTTGGCACTGGGCCACGCCAGCTGGCATGGGCAGGATCAGGGGCAGAAGGAAGCTGTACTCCTTCTGTTTTTGAAGTTATTCTCAGGGTTTTTGTTCCACTGTTGCTGAAGTTTGTTAAGTGGACTCCTGACCTCTCCCGGAGCTGTTTTGTTCATGGATAGGTGTCTTGATGTTGAGCTTAAATGGGGGAGGCGGCATCTCCTACCTCACCATCTTGGTGACATCACTCTCCAACAGAGTTTTGTGTTTCATTTTCAAATAACTCCTAATCAGCTACAAGACTGTCTGACTCATAACTGATTGATAAATATATTTAGAACTTGCTTATTTTTTTTTTTCCATCTTACAACAGCCCCGTAAACTAGTTACTGCTGTCATTCACTTTTTAGTGAGGGAGAAACCAAGGATTTCAGTGGTCAAGTCACCTGTCTAGACTCACAAATGTGTTGAGCGGTAGAGACTGGCCGTGTATGCAGACCAGACTGACTCCAAAGTCCATGCTCTTCAACAGTGTTTCACTACACTGCTCCTATCGGACAGCCTTTAACAATCCTCCTCAGTCACATTCATGGGCCTTGTATCCTGGCATATGCAGCTGAGGAAGAGACCTTCTGGAAGCAAGGCCCATAGAGTGTACTGCATATAGGGAGCTTTCCTCACAGAAAGTAACAAAGGCGATCCCAGCTCATCCTCTGCACCATGCCATTCCTCCTCCTCTCCCCACACCCTTCCCTCCACCTTGAAAACCATGGACATCTGGCACAGCCTATCCTCAAGGGCCTTTCTTTGAAGGCAAGTCCCCAGCAGGCTCAAAACTACACACATTAATACACCCACTTGAGAAAGCATTTGGAGAAATCTTGAACCCTACCCATTGCAATCCAATTACAACTTTGTCCCTCTGACTACCAAATTCCACAGAACCCAAAGGGCACAAACTGCCTTTCCAGTTCTCTGTCTAGAACCAGGTCTCCCAAGGATAAGAGCTGGAGCCTCACGCCTCAGCCCCCTCTGGAGTCTGGAGACGACACGGAAGTGCACGTGCACAGAGCCACGAGCTATGCCTTCCCTTCCCTGGGTCATCAGACATCATTACTTACAGTTCTGGACTCGGTGCCCATTAGCCTCTATGGCCCTTCCTTTAGAGCTGCCCCAAACAATCTCTTCTCCCAGGAGGTGCTGTTTCTACAATCTCTAAGGAGAGGGTTTAGAAGTGGGCTTTAATCACAGCCTGTGTCTATACTGACATAAAACTACCACAAATAAATGTATATCACAAATATATCCATATCATTTATGATCATAAAATATTTAAGAAAAACTAAAAACAGAGGCCAACAATTTAAAAATGTCATATCCATGATCATCAAAACCTCTTAGATTGCAAAACAGGTTTCTTTGGGAAAATTACACAAACATTAAAAAAAATGGAAAAATTGTAAAAAGAAATATAATCCAAAAGAACACCCCCTCCTCTCAGAGTTAACTTTAAGTGCAAACTCTGACATTTTTATAAAGAGCATGATGCTTTGTGACTATCTCTTTACTGAATAGTACACAGTGAAGATCTTTATTTATTAGTAAATATATTTTAACAATATAAAATCCCTCCCTTACGTCCATGATAACATAGCCAAGAGGTTTACATGTTCAAAGAAAGAAAAGATTAGGTATAAATAAGAAATGTGCAGTCTATATGAAGGAAACTATTGAACTTCAGTGCATAATAGTTTAACAGATTTTAAGTTTACCGCCCATATTGTAATGAATACATACTTGTGTGTAATTGTATTTGTATGTATTCCTAATTGAAATATAAAATTTAAACTATAAAAGTTCAAAAATCATGTTTCATAATTTTAATGTTGAGAATGCATGACACCAGCTGCAGACAAAATTTATTTAAAAGTTTGAACTTACGAAATCTTGATCTCAATAATCTTTCTGTAGACAAATTTTAGAGGGCACTCCAAAAAAAATGAGAAGGGTATCATATTAATGTGGAATAATATATTATAAAATGAAAAAAGTCAGTATGTATAGTTCTCATTGTTGCTGTAAACAGAGATAAAAGATATTATTACAAAGAGTACATAAATCAAGAAACTATTGTACTACTCTTTTATGACCGTTACAGAGTAAGCACCTCAATTAAAACGAGGCCTAGGAACCAAAGGCACTTCAGGTCCTACTGATACCAGTGCCCTGAGCCCTTGGGGAGGGGGGCAGTGGGGTAAGGGTGAGCAGTCAATGGCCAAATCATTCCTCTTACTCCCCCTGCTGGCTTCCCCGTGCTGCTAGGAGGTATGAGTAAGGCCTTTGAGCTCTACTCTCGAGGATCTCTGGGCCCTGGTGTCCAGGAGCACAAGACCTCTCCCCCAAACTCAATTACTGACCACCTTCCCCACATATGGCTGCCCCGGGAACCCCAAAATATAGACCCTGGGTCCATCCGCCGCTTATCTTTTTGCACAGACCCAGCCCAATGCAAAACAGTAAAACTAGAAATTTGCAAAACAAATAATTTTTTTATGGTTCATAAAAAGTGTCCTTATAGCTAAGGACATGAGCCAACACAAAGAAAGAAATTGAAGATGATAAGTCAATAAATAGTATTAAATTGCTCAATGTCTCTAGAAAACCTTATATCATATAAGGCTGGGAAGAATCGTAAAAGAATAGGGTCCATGGTGGGAATAGGTTTAGAAAACGCACATTTTCAAACTTTGGATGGATCTGAAATTCATACAGCCTTTCTGGAGTCAGTTTCATCAGCACTGAAAATGAACTTACCTTTTAATCCAGAAATTACACTCTTAGAAAGAAATTCAAAGAAGAAAACTTGGAGGAATGTAGAACGGTATATGCCCCAAGGTGCTCCTCCACAGGTTATTTATAATAAAAATACTGGAAACCACCTAAGCGAGTATCAATAGATTGTAGGTAAAACGGTACTGATCCATAAGACAGAATCCTAGGCAGTCATTAAACATGATCACATAAAGGCAGAAAAACATGGAAAAATGTTACTCACATATTGTGAAATGAAATGTTATATATAATATATATGTTATCCTAGTAATTGTGAGAGACAGAGAGAGAGAGAGAGAGGGAGTGTGTGCGTGCATATTTCCTAAAAGAACACTGAAATAGAAGAAAGCAAACCAAACACCAGAGACAAAGCCACAACCCACCTATGGATGACAAGAGAGCGGTATTATTTTTTCACTAATTTTCCCATATAAGTAAAATTGAAGAACACGTTTCAGAGAATGTAAGTCTGTGACTCCTGTGGTATATGAAAGTCATTTTATTTATGTTTTCTGAGCATACTATTTTTCTCATTACCTACTAAACTAACAGCATGCTATTTCCATAGTATTTGCTCTTCTAAAGTTACTGTGGTTCAGATGTTTTTCATCACAACCACTAACATCAGCAGTTTTAAAACTTCTGGATACATTTTATAGGAATTTTAAAATGTTTTAAACTATAATAATATAGAATATCTGCACAAATCACCAAATCATATGCAAAAAAACCTCCAAAAAACATAAATAATAGTTGTTCATCCATAGGCTATTAAAAATTATATGGTTTATTTCTCTTTAGGAGCAATTACAAAATACAGCTTGCAAATCGCTGGGCATGACAGCTTTAAAGTTGTCTAATTCCAGGCAACAACGTATTATTTGGAAACGGCATATACACTTTTGCTTGCAATGTAGGATTTTAATATTTTGACAGTGTTTCTGATTTGCAAAAGTCGAATGCCCTTCAGATTCTGGTTTATTATAAATTCTGTGTAGGTAAACAAACATGGATTACAATGCATGGAAAAAGTCCTAGGATACATGCTGGACTGAAAAATGATAGTTATTTTAGGAGAGGCAACTATTTAGGAGAGGATGGGAGTGAAGGCTACTCATCTGTTACATTCCAAAGAATACTCACGCCCTTTCCCCCCAACATGGGCAGATGGTAAGGACCATCAGCATAGGAGCACCCAGTCACAGGAAGACTAAGGAAGTCCCACAACTCATGGACACTAGACACGGCTGCCATGCTTCTCCAAGTTCCTTTTCTAGTTTAAAGAATGTGGTCAGAGACCCAATAGAGCAGGATACATCTTCACTAGGGGCTGGAGTTCAAGTAGTTTTTTTGTTTTTGTTGTTTTTAGTGTTCATTTATACTTGAGAGAGGGGGGAACAGAGCATGAGTGGGGGAGAGGCAGAGAGAGAGGGGTGAGGAGACACAGAATCTGAAGCAGGTTCCAGGCTCTGAGCTGTGAGCAAAGAGCCCGACGCGGGGCTCAAAGTCCCAAACTGAGAGATCATGCAGACAACCGACTGAGCCACCCAGGCGCCCCAGAGTTCAAACAATTCTAACCTCCCCTCCTATTCTCTAAGGACTTTGGGGGGTTAGGCCAGTGAGAGTTTTTGGCCGGTGTGTCACTACAAGCCAAGATGAAAATGTAGTTCTTCACATGGGGAGAACTACCCCCATTTTGTAGATGAGGAAACTGAATGTCAGTTTGAGTGTCAACCATCCCAACCACACACGGCGGAAGGCGCAAGACATCAAGCATCACTTTTCCACCTCCCCAAGTATCTGAGGGGACCTTGCTCCTAAAGTGGTGTCTAAGAGTAGATATTGGTCCTCGTTGTCTGGAAGGGAAGCCTGGGGATGTAGAATCTGAAAGGAGGGGCAGGCGGGGAAAAGGGAGGAGGCTGGGATCCCGTCGAGTCCGGTCCCTGAGTGGCAGATGAAGATCCAGCGGAAATAACAGGAATCGGAACAGGATAAGCCCTCCTCACAAAGAGGCAGAGGCGGGTAGCGCAAGGGCACAGCTACAGCTGCAGTTTCCGACTGGAGCCACAAGCAGGGTGGCTGAGGGCATCTAGGACGCCATGGGTTGAACCTTTCCAGAGGCTACAGCTCTACCTTTCCTTGCCAAGTACAGGCTGGACGTGAAGTGATAGGGCACACCAGGCAAGGGGAGGCCAAGTTCAACACAGAAAATGGGCCCAATTCCCAAAAGACAAGTTCTTGGGAGTTTATCAGAAAACAATTTCCAGGCACTGGAAATGTAAATTGCTTACTCATTTCAGAAAACCACACCTGTGACCCAGGAATTCCTTTTCTGAGTTTGCACTTGAGCACTGGCTTTCAAGCTCTGGGAGATGACCCATTCGTTGGCTGTGGAATCGGTTTAGCCTACAGCAACAAGTCTTTCTTTTAACAGAATGCAGTACAATACAAAATAAGACATCAGAATATATCACACGTAATTAGGGTGTTGTTTCGGGAAACAAAATTACAGGTATGTAAAACTGTTGGTTACACATGCACATGTATTACACACATACACACAGCACACTCTCCCTCCCTCCAGATGACCAAATGGTTCACTCCCTCCGCTGCAGCCGTCCAAGTGAGGTCAGTCCCTCTCCACGCGATGTAGAATCAAACCATGTTTCTGACAACTTTTCCTATTTTTATTTTACTTTACAGCACTATCCCCATCAGGTTCTCCCGGGCGGACGTGTTTTCTTGATAGGACTTCTGGCAGCAACAAGGACATAAACTATCTGGTTACGGGGGCTTGTCAAAAATATTCTAGGATGGGTTCTCATTGGCCTATTTTGTAACAAGTGACCATTCCTGGATCAATACAAATGTGGGGCCAGGAAGAGATGGTATCATCTGTGATAAATGTCAACTCACACATTCACAAGGACAGGTTATATTACTTGGAAGAATATAGAAAAGTTGCCTTGAGCAGACAAAAAGCAATAGTCACTACACACAATATATAGCACATGCTCAAAATGCCATTATCAAGCTGACAAGGAAAAGGGTGAATTGATCAAAAAATGCAGGGACAACTGGCTACTGATTTGGAAGAATACAGAGCTGCGTATCTCACAACACATATAACGAGAAACACCACAGAGAGATGTATGAAGAAAGCAATTCAACATACTACCTGCTTCATGCATGTCAACAGAGACACCTGCCACAGTGCTCAGTTCCAAAGGGAATTTACTTATGACACAAAAGCACAATGGAGCAGAAATATGGAACTTTCAACTAGTAGAGTAAGTTTATTTCTAATACGGAGACTTTACATAGGAATTTACAGAAATGAAAACACACTGAGCAGCTCATCAGCCGTTAGCTCCTCCCAGACCTGCTGTCCCCTTTCTCTGTGCCCACCTCACCTAACCCGCACGTAGCACCGGGCCGGGTACTCCAAAGGGAGGCACCAGCAATTCAGTGCCACAATTCTGGTAGTGACAGCGTCTCCTAGGAGATGGTCTCTCCTCCGTGAGAGCAGCTCTTAATGGGCTCTGGTGACACCTGTCTCCATCCTTTGCCCCTTTAGGGTTTAGACTGGTCATGGCTTCTCAGTGATGCCAGCACCTAGGCGCTTCAGTATTCCTTGTTTCTGGCCCAAACCGCTGTGAGAAGTCTGCCATCAGAATCCTAGTTGGGGTAGCATTCTGGTTTTCATCAGAACCAAGGCTGATACAAAGAGCTCTCCCTGTATTAGCCTGTCAAAAGAAATCATTCTTCCCCCAAATCACTGTATAGAACATAAACACTTAGAACTAAGTACGTGTCGGTACCAGCTGGAATGCTTCAGCTCTAAGTGACAGCCCTAAGGATCAATAAGAAACCATTACTACTGCAGTAATGTAAAGTCCTAGCAGAAAACAGGTCCAGATGGAGTTGTGCAGCTCTATGACGTCACCTCTGAGCCAGGCTTTTTCCATTTTGTCTATTGTTCTCTTCAGGCTATTGCCCTTCAGGGCCACAAGCTACAATTTGGTACAACATGCAAACATGAAAAAATCCAGCATAAGAGAGACAATCTCTCCTTGTGTCTTCTCATGTCATGACAGTATTTGATCACTGAGATCTTTCCCAGAAGTACCGCAGAATATTTTCCAAACATCTCACTGCTCACGTGTCCATCCCAACAAAATCATTAGAATAGCATCTCCATGATTAACTTAAGCTGGATTTACTCCTAAATTGCCTGGGGGTGGGAGGATGGGGGATGGGAAGAGAAACAAAACAGAGCCCAGCAAGTAAGAAGTAGAGAATGGGTGCTGGGTGGGCAATGTCCTTGGAACTGCTGATTAGGGTGTTCCAAGGAGGCACAGGAAACAGGACAAAGGAGGAAGAGACAGTATATGACATCCTATTATTTTAAATACAATTACATAGTTCCAGTTCCTGGGTCACATACAACGTATCATGCCTAAGTAGATACAACAACCGAATACCAAGAGAATGAAAGTGGCATTCTAGCGCATAGCACTACTTTCATTTGTGGAGAGTAGGGAGTATTCCTGTTCATAACTGATAGTGACCTGTGCAAAATTCATGGGATACCATTGTTCTTAACAGCTCTTATGTTACAAACTGACCCAGAGGCAGCTGAAAAAACTCAGAAAAATACTATCTGGCTTCTTTTGGGAAGTAGTAGTTCAGTAACAACAGCCCTACTCACTCATCCTATACGCCAGCAATGTCACAGAAGAGGGTGGTGATGCGGTGGTGACACAGCACAGACTGGCCAAACTACGAAGAGGCTCTGGTAGTATTTACAATGAAGACTGATGTAAAGGTAGTTAAAAAAACCTCACAAAAACAGATTTGGGGATCTTTATTGAAGACGCAGTTCAGCGATAATGGCCACAGCCATTTATTTATGGCGGGAAATGGGACAGGGGGTAGGGCATATAGTTTGTACTTTAAATTTTCCAAATATATTTTCATATATACACAGCGGTGTGCCGGTAAATATTTGACAACAGGCTGTCTGAGAAAATAAAAAAATAAAAACCCCGGTTTGTAGGGTTTGCCAATTTGCAGGGTGTAAACACTCCCACTGAAGCCAAGCTACCCTCATGACTGAGTACAGAGGTGGGAAGGGACGGGCGGGAGCACGTGTTGTATGGTATTGTCACCATGCAGACTCGATACTGTGAGTGACCTAAAGAACAAGGCTAATAGCAAAATATTATAAAATAATTAGGAAGCAAGGAGTGCTGAGTATTTATTACCTTTGTTTTTAATATAATTTAATTTTTAAATAATGATTATGTTCTGAGAACTGGCTCACAAAATTCCTGGGAATTTAACCATCAGCAGTACTTGCAAGCCATTACGGGCTTACTCGAACACACTACTGCATCTGTGTGGGTATGTGTGCACAAGTATATTTACAGCTACATATATACATCTATATTTACGTCAACCCGTAGACACTGGTGGTATTTAGTGTGGGAAACATTAATACAGACCATAAGTCATTTAATGAAGGGACATTTTCTCCACAAGTTCGTTGGACTCCAATTTGCAAATCAAGCGTACATCCAATTCCTGTTATATTGCTACACCCACATTGGGCCTGCAATCGTCAGAGACTCCTCACATAAATGTTTAATGCTGCTGTGATTGAACTTTTTTTAAGCTTCAGATTCCACTGTGAGTCTGGGTATGAATGAATAATACCATCCACTGTATTTACAATAAAATTTGGTATCACATCCGGAATACGACACAACATAAATTCTAGACAAAGATTTTTACATTACTTAAGTGAATAAACTTCCCCTCAATATAAATTTTCTGATGAAAAGTTTCAGTTTTTGAGAGCTTTCACATATTCAAAATATCTGTAAGATTTCATTCTAGTATTAATTATTTGAAGTACAACAAGATGTCGCTTTCTAGTAACATGAGGCATTCTCTGGGTCTCATTCATCTCATTTTCAAAAATGGTGTAAGACTTTGAAAGGGTGGGTGGAGACTTCTGGACATCAGGATGTTGAAAGAGCTTTCACCCTCGTGTGAATTCTCTGATGTTTCGTCAGTACTGACCTCTGACTAAAGGTTTTCCCACATCCGTTACACTCATAGGGTTTCTCTCCTGTGTGAGTTCTCTGATGTTTAGTGAGAGCTGATTTTTCACAGAAGGTTTTCCCACACTCGTTACATTTATAGGGTTTCTCCCCTGTGTGAGTTCTTTGATGTACAATGAGGTTTGACTTCACACAGAAGGATTTCCCACATTCATTACATATAAAGGGTTTCTCTCCTGTGTGTGTTCTCTGATGTACAGTTAGGGCTGACCTGTGGCAGAAGGATTTCCCACACGTATTACATTCATACGGTTTTTCCCCGGTGTGCGTTCTCTGATGTTCCGTGAGGTTTGACTTTACGCAGAACGTTTTTCCACACTGCTTACATGCGTAGGGTTTTTCTCCTGTATGTGTTCGCTGATGGTTGGTAAGGTGTGGTTTCTGACAAAACGATTTCCCACATTCAGTACATTCATAGGGTTTCTCTCCTGTGTGTGTTCTTTGATGCTGAGTGAGGTTTGACTTCTCCCAGAATGTTTTCCCACATTCACCACATTCGAAGGTTTTTTCTCCTGAGTGAGCTCTTCGAAGTTGGGTGAGATGGGACTTCTTGCTGAAGTTATTCCTATTTTCATGGTGCTCATAAGGTTTTTTGCCCATGTGTACTATCTGATGTTTAAAGAGGGCTGACTTTTCCCACGTTTTATGACTCACTTTATATTCGTGGGGAATCTTTCTTGCATAGGTTCCCTGATGGATAATGAAAGTTGAGTCATCACAGAAGGTTTGCCCATATCCGTCATATTCATAAGGAGTCTCCCCTGTAAGAGTTCTCTGGTGTCCCAATCTTAAATCGGTATAGAAGGACTTCCCACAAAGACTGCATTCATATGCCTCCATCTCCAAATGAGTTCTCTGAGATAAACTGAGTTCTAAACTGTGGATGAAGGTTCTTCCACATGCATTGTATTTACAGAGCGTCTCTCCTATCTGTATTTTCTTGTTTGTGAAAAATGCCGCTTCCTCGTGGAAGGCTTGTCCATTTTCATTATACTCAGAAGGCTGATCAAAAATTGGCTGACTGAGATCGTGACTATGATGGAGCACATTCCTTTTTTGATTATATTTATAAGATTTCCCTCCAGGAGGAGTTTTCTCATGCCTGATGTCAAGGAGCAATTTCTCATATACATTAAACTCATCAGGCTTCTTTCCAGAATAGCTCTTTCTACTAATAATTAAGCCTGAAATATTTTTCAAACTCATTTCACACGAGTCACATATCTTATATGGAAAATTTCTTGAAGGAACAGAATCTGTGCCCAGATTGAAAGTTTTTCTTACTCTAGCACCACTATCTATATTTAATGTTTTGTTGGCGGTAAAAGCAAGTTGCCAAAAATGTTCGTCTTCATTGTCCTGGCTGCTCTCTATCAGGTCATCAACTTTCCAGTCTTCTAGAAATGAGAAAAATAACCACATCTTATGAATCCTAGTACATTTCTAATGGAAACGAACCCCCACAAATGCCCTTTTATCTAGTTGATGCTTTTGTCTTGGGCTCGGTTTCCTGGTGTGAACTAAATCCAAGCATACGTTTTTTATCCTTCTGCTTTCACTGGAAAATAAAGACACGCGACAGTGGAAACAGGGAAGGAACCTGGCAATGACATTTAACATTTTATTATTTTTTAATTGTTTTTTAAGTTTTATTTATTTTGAGAAAGCGAGTGAACAAGCAAGCATGAGCAGCGGAGGGGCAGAGAGAGAGAGGGGGAGAGAGAATCCCAAGCAGGCTCTGCACTGACAGTGCAGAACCCGATGCATGGCTCGAACTCACAAACCGTGAGATCATGACCTGAGCCGAAATCAGGAGTTGGACGCATAACCGACTAAGCCGCCCAGGTGCCCTGACATTTAACATTTTAAACACGTAACCTTCAAAACTGGACAAGAAAGGGTGAAAATTCAAAGCACAGGGAGCCAGGAGTGGCTGATTCAGGGGAACTCAGAGAATGGGGTCAGCCCGACAGAGACACTGAACACTGCATAAAGTGACAGTGGAGATTAGCGGACAGGGCTTTCAGAGGATGAACTATGTTTGGTGGAGACAGAACAGTCCAGTCCTAAATCCCCTCAGATACAGATTTCCGGGGCAGGATTCCTGCTGGAGCATATATCTTCTATCGATGCACCAACACCAACTTCCTCAGGTTCTACCAGGAGGTCCTACAGCCCAGAATCTTGTTTTTCTTTTGACTTATTTCAGAAGAAATAATTATTTAAAAAAAAAAAAAAAGCTGTAAGAAGCAGGCTGGAAGTGAAATAAACTCAAGACACGGTGAGCAAGGGCTGGAGATTTTCTGAGAGGTGTCCATTTAGGAAGCAGGAAATGTAGAGAATTGGATGAGTTCAACAAGGGAGGGTTTTTTGTTTCGTTTTGTTTTTTAGTAACAAATAAACTACAAATAGACTGTTTGAGAAACACGGCCGAGGAAGAGTTCAGAGGCAGATCATGGCTGATGTCCTCACATCCTCACAGCCCGACCTCGAACTACGGTAGGATCCTCGCCTGTGTGCGTGTGGCCATTCCTTTTCCCCTCCGTTTGATAGATCAGCATCAGAAGACATTTCTGAAAGCACCTATTTCCTCATGTTTTGAAGGACACTGCTTCGCCTCAGACTCTCATTCTCTACCTAGCTGTGATTCACAACACCACAAATATCCAGCAGGAAATACAAAACAGATGAGGGGCGGGCCATCTCTGCAAAGGAACAGGTTCATTTTGTTTTCTCACAGCTGTTCATGAATCTGTCCTGACCGGCACGTCACTCGATTACTCACCCCAGTCTGCTGGCTTACTTCTCCCCAAAACATTCTGTTTCTGAGGCAATGCTGATCTTTAAGTCTGCTTTACATCTAAGTTTATCTTTCACATCAAGGTTTTCTGCCTTTACACCTGGCCTCATCTGTGGCTTTTACCTACTTGTGAGACTTCCTTATGGAAGGATCACTCCTCTCTCTACACGGTTCTGAGACCTTCCGCAAACTTTATCTTACAAATTCTTGGCTGTGCTTCACTGCTGCTACCCAATGCAACGATGTTCATTCGTGTGAAAAAAAGTCTAATGCCGTCCTGAGCCCACTGCTCCAAGGACCGACTGATAACAGTTACTACACTGCAGAAACAAATTAAAAGTAAGTGTGCAGGCCGCCCTGTCCCAAGTCCATTAACAGGATTTCTGTGCAGCTCCAGCTGGGCCTCTCATAAGCCGCTCACTCCCAGAGACACACCTTTCACCTGGCCAGCTGCGCTCCAGCCCCCTTCTTCCTGGAACCTGGACATCTTCCAGGAAATGCTGCTTTCTTTAATTGAAAACAACAAACCACAAAAATAACAAGCAAAGAATGAACGCCAACGAGCACCGTGACACCCCTTCCACCTCCAGCCTTTAGTCGCTGTCTTCAGAACAAGTTTACTGCCTGTGAAATTCACCATAGTGTAAGGAAAGTCCTTCGCTCCATGCTACTACACCTTTGTGAAGACCGCAGTCTGGCTCTTGGCGGGTGTTACCAAAATCCTGCTTCCTCTGACCTCACTAAAGAGGCAGAATATGAATGACTCTTAAAAGGAATGTGCATGTGAATCATTTCCAAACTGTTCCCGACGGGCTGGTAGACATGAGGACCAAACGGCAATGTGCATTTAGGAGAAGTACCACAGAATGCATTCTGGATCGATGAAAAAGAATGATCTCTTCCAAACGTGGCTCCACAGTTAATCAACAAAGTAATTAGTAAACTGTCAGAATTAGGAAAATAAAGGGCTTTCTCTTTGGGACAACAAAATCTCAATAAAGAAAGAAACCCTAAACAAGGGTGCTATGATGAGATCTGAGTTTTGGGGATACAGCCAATCGTGGGTGAGGGTCATAAAATATGGGCCACTTAAGTGATAGGAAAAAAAACTTGAGATCTAACTTAAAATAAGTGAAATAATAACAAGCCATCACAGCGTACCGTGCAATGTCTAAAGAATTCACATGGACACTATTAAGTATCTGAAAAGGCAAAGTAAACAAGAATAAAAGTTGTAAATAAGACAGAAAGCATTTATAAGTGAAATTTAAGATATAGGAAAGTATGGGGTTTGGTATAAATTCTGAAGAGCAGAGAGAAAGAAATGACATAGGCAGCACAGGACCACACTGCAATAGTCAATGAAAACAGACTTCAATTTTAATTTTATTTTTTAATAACTAGCGACTTTTCCAGGCTAGTGAAAGATAAATTGGATGCTTTAGGTAAGAAAATAAAAACCAGT